>NW_027490422.1:0-188760 GCF_050948175.1 Xylocopa sonorina | reverse complement strand
GTAAGATGTAATATTCATTGCGAAGTGTTATGCATTCCTCGTCTACGATTCAAATGAAAGTAAATGCGACACTTCCTTGCAAGGAAATAGCGATTGCAGATGTCTACGTATCGTAGCAATAGTGTTCATATGATACTTAAAACGCGATATCGCATCTCATTTCTATGTTTCATGGTAAGATATAACATGATTTGCGAAGTGTTATGTATTCCTCGTCTACACTTCAAATGAATGTAAATGCGACACTTCCTTGCAAGGAAATAGCGATTGCAGATGTCTACGTATCGTTGCAATAGAGTTCTTATGATTCTTAAAACGCGATATCGCATCTCATTTCTATGTTTCATGGTAAGATATAATATTCATTGCGAAGTGTTATGTATTCCTCGTCTACACCTCATATGAATGTAAATGCGACACTTCCTTGCAAGGAAATAGCGTTTGCAGATGTCTACCTATAGTAGCAATTGAGTTCTAATGCTTCTTAAAACGCGATATCGCATCTCATTTCTATGTTTCATGGTAAGATATAATATGATTTGCGAAGTGTCATGTATTCCTCGGCTACACTTCAAATGAATGTAAATGCGACACTTCCTTGCTAGGAAATAGCGTCTGCAGATGTCTAGGTATCGTAGCAATTGAGTTTCAAATGCTTCTTAAAACGAGATATAGCATCTCATATCCATGTTTCATGATAAGATATAATATTCATTGCGAAGTGTTATGCATTCCTCGTCTACGATTCAAATGAATGTAAATGCGACACTTCCTTGCAAGGCAATAGCGTTTGCAGATGTCTACGTATCGTAGCAATGGAGTTCTTATGATACTTAAAACGCGATATCGCATCTCATTTCTATGATTCATGGTAAGATATAGTATGATTTGCGAAGTGTCATGTATTCCTCGTCTACACTTCAAATGAATGTGCATGCGACACTTCCTCGCTAGGAAATAGCGTTTGCAGATGTCTACGTATCGTAGCAATAGATTTCTAATGCTTCTTAAAGCGCGATATCGCATCTCATTTCTATGTTACATGGTAAGATGTAATATTCATTGCGAAGTGTTATGCATTCCTCGTCTACGATTCAAATGAAAGTAAATGCGACACTTCCTTGCAAGGAAATAGCGATTGCAGATGTCTACGTATCGTAGCAATAGTGTTCATATGATTCTTAAAACGCGATATCGCATCTCATTTCTATGTTTCATGGTAAGATATAACATGATTTGCGAAGTGTTATGTATTCCTCGTCTACACTTCAAATGAATGTGAATGCGATACTTCCTCGCTAGGAAATAGCGTTTGCAGATGTCTACGTATCGTAGCAATAGCTTTCTAATGCTTCTTAAAACGCGATATCGCATCTCATTTCTGTGTTTCATGGTAAGATATAATATGATTTGCGAAGTGTCATGTATTCCTCGTCTACACTTCAAAGGAATGTAAATGCGACACTTCCTTGCTAGGAAATAGCGTCTGCAGATGTCTAGGTATCGTAGCAATAGAGTTCTAATGCTTCTTAAAACGCGATATCGCATCTCATTTTTATGTTTCATGGTAAGATTTAATATGATTTGCGAAGTGTCATGTATTCCTCGTCTACACTTCAAACGAATGTAACTGCGACACTTCCTTGCTAGGAAATAGCGTCTGCAGATGTCTAGGTATCGTAGCAATAGAGTTCTAATGCTTCTTAAAACGCGATATCGTATATCATTTCTATGTTTCATGGTAAGATATAACATGATTTGCGAAGTGTTATGTATTCCTCGACTACACTTCAAATGAATGTGAATGCGATACTTCCTCGCTAGGAAATAGCGTTTGCAGATGTCTACGTATCGTAGCAATAGCTTTCTAATGCTTCTTAAAACGCGATATCGCATCTCATTTCTATGTTTCATGGTAAGATATAATATGATTTGCGAAGTGTCATGTATTCCTCGTCTACACTTCAAATGAATGTGAATGCGATACTTCCTCGCTAGGAAGTAGCGTTTGCAGATGTCTACGTATCGTAGTAATAGATTTCTAATGCTTCTTAAAACGCGATATCGCATCTCATTTCTATGTTACATGGTAAGATGTAATATTCATTGCGAAGTGTTATGCATTCCTCGTCTACGATTCAAATGAAAGTAAATGCGACACTTCCTTGCAAGGAAATAGCGATTGCAGATGTCTACGTATCGTAGCAATAGTGTTCATATGATTCTTAAAACGCGATATCGCATCTCATTTCTATGTTTCATGGTAAGATATAACATGATTTGCGAAGTGTTATGTGTTCCTCGTCTACACTTCAAATGAATGTGAATAGAATACTTCCTCGCTAGGAAATAGCGTTTGCAGATGTCTACGTATCGTAGCAATAGCTTTCTAATGATTCTTAAAACGCGATATCGCATCTCATTTCTATGTTTCATGGTAAGATATAATATGATTTGCGAAGTGTCATGTATTCCTCGTCTACACTTCAAATGAATGTAAATGCGACACTTCCTTGCTAGGAAATAGCGTCTGCAGAAATCTAGGTATCGTAGCAACTGAGTTCAAATGTTTCTTAAAGCGAGATATTGCATCTCATATCTATGTTTCATGATAAGATATAATATTCATTGCGAAGTGTTATGCATTCCTCGTCTACGATTCAAACGAATGTAAATGCGACACGCGCTTGCAAGGAAATAGCGTTTGCAGATGTCTACGTATCGTAGCAATGGTGTTCTTATGATACTTAAAACGCGATATCGCATCTCATTTCTATGTTTCATGGTAAGATGTAATATGATTTGCGAAGTGTTATGTATTCCTCCTCTACACTTCAAGTGAATGTAAATGCGACACTTCCTTGCAAGGAAATAGCGTTTGCAGATGTCTACGTATCGAAGCAATAGAGTTCAAATGCTTCTTAAAACGAGTTATTGCATCTCATACCTATGTTTCATGATAAGATATAATATTCATTGCGAAGTGTTATGCATTCCTCGTCTACGATTCAAACGAATGTAAATGCGACACGTCCTTGCAAGGAAATAGCGATTGCAGATGTCTACGTATCGTAGCAATAGTGTTCATATGATTCTTAAAACTCGATATCGCATCTCATTTCTATGTTTCATGGTAAGATATAACATGATTTGCGAAGTGTTATGTATTCCTCGACTACACTTCAAATGAATGTGAATGCGATACTTCCTCGCTAGGAAATAGCGTTTGCAGATGTCTACGTATCGTAGCAATAGCTTTCCAATGCTTCTTAAAACGCGATATCGCATCTCATTTCTATGTTTCATGGTAAGATATAATATGATTTGCGAAGTGTCATGTATTCCTCGTCTACACTTCAAATGAATGTAAATGCGACACTTCCTTGCTAGGAAATAGCGTCTGCAGATGTCTAGGTATCGTAGCAATAGAGTTCTAATGCTTCTTAAAACGCGATATCGCATCTCATTTCTATGTTTCATGGTAAGATGTAATATGATTTGCGAAGTGTTATGTATTCCTCCTCTACACTTCAAGTGAATGTAAATGCGACACTTCCTTGCAAGGAAATAGCGATTGCAGATGTCTACGTATCGTAGCAATAGTGTTCATATGATTCTTAAAACGCGATATCGCATCTCATTTCTATGTTTCATGGTAAGATATAACATGATTTGCGAAGTGTTATGTGTTCCTCGTCTACACTTCAAATGAATGTGAATAGAATACTTCCTCGCTAGGAAATAGCGTTTGCAGATGTCTACGTATCGTAGCAATAGCTTTCTAATGATTCTTAAAACGCGATATCGCATCTCATTTCTATGTTTCATGGTAAGATATAATATGATTTGCGAAGTGTCATGTATTCCTCGTCTACACTTCAAATGAATGTAAATGCGACACTTCCTTGCTAGGAAATAGCGTCTGCAGAAATCTAGGTATCGTAGCAACTGAGTTCAAATGTTTCTTAAAGCGAGATATTGCATCTCATATCTATGTTTCATGATAAGATATAATATTCATTGCGAAGTGTTATGCATTCCTCGTCTACGATTCAAACGAATGTAAATGCGACACGCGCTTGCAAGGAAATAGCGTTTGCAGATGTCTACGTATCGTAGCAATGGTGTTCTTATGATACTTAAAACGCGATATCGCATCTCATTTCTATGTTTCATGGTAAGATGTAATATGATTTGCGAAGTGTTATGTATTCCTCCTCTACACTTCAAGTGAATGTAAATGCGACACTTCCTTGCAAGGAAATAGCGTTTGCAGATGTCTACGTATCGAAGCAATAGAGTTCAAATGCTTCTTAAAACGAGTTATTGCATCTCATACCTATGTTTCATGATAAGATATAATATTTATTGCGAAGTGTTATGCATTCCTCGTCTACGATTCAAACGAATGTAAATGCGACACGTCCTTGCAAGGAAATAGCGATTGCAGATGTCTACGTATCGTAGCAATAGTGTTCATATGATTCTTAAAACTCGATATCGCATCTCATTTCTATGTTTCATGGTAAGATATAACATGATTTGCGAAGTGTTATGTATTCCTCGACTACACTTCAAATGAATGTGAATGCGATACTTCCTCGCTAGGAAATAGCGTTTGCAGATGTCTACGTATCGTAGCAATAGCTTTCCAATGCTTCTTAAAACGCGATATCGCATCTCATTTCTATGTTTCATGGTAAGATATAATATGATTTGCGAAGTGTCATGTATTCCTCGTCTACACTTCAAATGAATGTAAATGCGACACTTCCTTGCTAGGAAATAGCGTCTGCAGATGTCTAGGTATCGTAGCAATAGAGTTCTAATGCTTCTTAAAACGCGATATCGCATCTCATTTCTATGTTTCATGGTAAGATGTAATATGATTTGCGAAGTGTTATGTATTCCTCCTCTACACTTCAAGTGAATGTAAATGCGACACTTCCTTGCAAGGAAATAGCGTTTGCAGATGTCTACGTATCGAAGCAATAGAGTTCAAATGCTTCTTAAAACGAGTTATTGCATCTCATACCTATGTTTCATGATAAGACATATATATTCATTGCGAAGTGTTATGTTTTCCTCGTCTACACTTCAAGTGAATGTAAATGCGACACTTCCTAGCAAGGAAATAGCGATTGCAGATGTCTAGGTATCGTAGCAATAGATATCTAATGCTCCTTAAAACGCGATATCGCATCTCATTTCTATGTTTCATGGTAAGATATAATATGATTTGCGAACTGTTATGTATTCCTCGCCTACACTTCAAATGAATGTAAATGCGACACTTCCTTGCAAGGAAATAGCGTCTGCAGATGTCTAGGTATCGTAGCAATAGAGTTCTAATGCTACTCAAAACGCGATATCGCATCTCATTTCTATGTTTCATGGTAAGATGTAATATGATTTGAGAAGTGTTATGTACTCCTCCACTACACTTTAAATGAATGTAAATGCGGCACTTCCTTGCAAGGAAATAGCGTTTGCAGGTGTCTACGTATCGTAGCAATAGCTTTCTAATGTTTCTTAAGACGCGATATCGCATCTCATTTCTATGTTTCATGGTAAGATATAATATGATTTGCGAGGTGTCATGTATTCCTCGTCTACACTTCAAATGAATGTGAATGCGACACTTCCTCGCTAGGAAATTGCGTTTGCAGATGTCTACGTATCGTAGCAATAGATATCTAATGCTTCTTAAAGCGCGATATCGCATCTCATTTCTATGTTGCATGGTAGGATGTAATATTCATTGCGAAGTGTTATGCATTCCTCGTTTACGATTCAAATGAAAGTAAATGCGACACTTCCTTGCAGGGAAATAGCGATTGCTGATGTCTACGTATCGTAGCAGTAGTGTACATATGATACTTAAAACGCGATATCGCATCTCATTTCTATGTTTCATGGTAAGATATAACATGATTTGCGAAGTGTTATGTGTTCCTCGTCTACACTTCAAACGAATGTGAATGCGATACTTCCGCGCTAGGAAATAGCGTTTGCAGATGTCTACGTATCGTAGCAATAGCTTTCTAATGCTTCTTAAAACGCGATATCGCATCTCATTTCTATGTTTCATGGTAAGATATAATATGATTTGCGAAGTGTCATGTATTCCTCGTCTACACTTCAAATGAATGCAAATGCGACACTTCCTTGCTAGGGAATAGCGTCTGCAGATGTCTAGGTATCGTAGCAATAGAGTTCTAATGCTTCTTAAAACGCGATATCGCATCTCATTTCTATGTTTCATGGTAAGATGTAATATTCATTGCGAAGTGTTATGCATTCCTCGTCTACGATTCAAATGAAAGTAAATGCGACACTTCCTTGCAAGGTAATAGCGATTGCAGATATCCACGTATCGTAGCAATAGTGTTCATATGATTCTTAAAACGCGATATCGCAACACATTTCTATGTTTCATGGTAAGATATAACATGATTTGCGAAGTGTTATGTATTCCTCGTCTACACTTCAAATGAATGTAAATGCGACACTTCCTTGCAAGGAAATAGCGATTGCAGATGTCTACGTATCGTTGCAATAGAGTTCTTATGATTCTTAAAACGCGATATCGCATCTCATTTCTATGTTTCATGGTAAGATATAACATGATTTGCGAAGTGTTATGTGTTCCTCGTCTACACTTCAAATGAATGTGAATAGAATACTTCCTCGCTAGGAAATAGCGTTTGCAGATGTCTACGTATCGTAGCAATAGCTTTCTAATGATTCTTAAAACGCGATATCGCATCTCATTTCTATGTTTCATGGTAAGATATAATATGATTTGCGAAGTGTCATGTATTCCTCGTCTACACTTCAAATGAATGTAAATGCGACACTTCCTTGCTAGGAAATAGCGTCTGCAGAAATCTAGGTATCGTAGCAACTGAGTTCAAATGTTTCTTAAAGCGAGATATTGCATCTCATATCTATGTTTCATGATAAGATATAATATTCATTGCGAAGTGTTATGCATTCCTCGTCTACGATTCAAACGAATGTAAATGCGACACGCGCTTGCAAGGAAATAGCGTTTGCAGATGTCTACGTATCGTAGCAATGGTGTTCTTATGATACTTAAAACGCGATATCGCATCTCATTTCTATGTTTCATGGTAAAATGTAATATGATTTGCGAAGTGTCATGTATTCCTCGTCTACACTTCAAATGAATGTGCATCCGACACTTCCTCGCTAGGAAATAGCGTTTGCAGATGTCTACGTATCGTAGCAATAGATTTCTAATGCTTCTTAAAGCGCGATATCGCATCTCATTTCTATGTTACATGGTAAGATGTAATATTCAATGCGAAGTGTTATGCATTCCTCGTCTACGATTCAAATGAAAGTAAATGCGACACTTCCTTGCAAGGAAATAGCGATTGCAGATGTCTACGTATCGTAGCAATAGTGTTCATATGATACTTAAAGCGCGATATCGCATCTCATTTCTATGTTTCATGGTAAGATATAACATGATTTGCGAAGTGTTATGTGTTCCTCGTCTACACTTCAAATGAATGTGAATAGAATACTTCCTCGCTAGGAAATAGCTTTTGCAGATGTCTACGTATCGTAGCAATAGCTTTCTAATGATTCTTAAAACGCGATATCACATCTCATTTCTATGTTTCATGGTAAGATATAATATGATTTGCGAAGTGTCATGTATTCCTCGTCTACACTTCAAATGAATGTAAATGCGACACTTCCTTGCTAGGAAATAGCGTCTGCAGAAATCTAGGTATCGTAGCAACTGAGTTCAAATGTTTCTTAAAGCGAGATATTGCATCTCATATCTATGTTTCATGATAAGATATAATATTCATTGCGAAGTGTTATGCATTCCTCGTCTACGATTCAAACGAATGTGAATGCGACACGCGTTTGCAAGGAAATAGCGTTTGCAGATGTCTACGTATCGTAGCAATGGAGTTCTTATGATACTTAAAACGCGATATCGCATCTCATTTCTATGTTTCATGGTAAAATGTAATATGATTTGCGAAGTGTCATGTATTCCTCGTCTACACTTCAAATGAATGTGAATGCGACACTTCCTCGCTAGGAAATAGCGTTTGCAGATGTCTACGTATCGTAGCAATAGATTTCTAATGCTTCTTAAAGCGCGATATCGCATCTCATTTCTATGTTACATGGTAAGATGTAATATTCATTGCGAAGTGTTATGCATTCCTCGTCTACGATTCAAATGAAAGTAAATGCGACACTTCCTTGCAAGGAAATAGCGATTGCAGCTGTCTACGTATCGTAGCAATAGTGTTCATATGATTCTTAAAACGCGATATCGCATCTCATTTCTATGTTTCATGGTAAGATATAACATGATTTGCGAAGTGTTATGTATTCCTCGTCTACACTTCAAATGAATGTGAATGCGATACTTCCTCGCTAGGAAATAGCGTTTGCAGATGTCTACGTATCGTAGCAATAGCTTTCTAATGCTTCGTAAAACGCGATATCGCATCTCATTTCTATGTTTCATGGTAAGATATAATATGATTTGCGAAGTGTCATGTATTCCTCGTCTACACTTCAAAGGAATGTAAATGCGACACTTCCTTGCTAGGAAATAGCGTCTGCAGATGTCTAGGTATCGTAGCAATAGAGTTCTAATGCTTCTTAAAACGCGATATCGCATCTCATTTCTATGTTTCATGGTAAGATGTAATATGATTTCCGAAGTGTTATGTATTCCTCCTCTACACTTCAAGTGAATGTAAATGCGACACTTCCTTGCAAGGAAATAGCGTTTGCAGATGTCTACGTATCGAAGCAATAGAGTTCAAATGCTTCTTAAAACGAGTTATTGCATCTCATACCTATGTTTCATGATAAGATATAATATTCATTGCGAAGTGTTATGCATTCCTCGTCTACGATTCAAACGAATGTAAATGCGACACGTCCTTGCAAGGAAATAGCGATTGCAGATGTCTACGTATCGTAGCAATACTGTTCATATGATTCTTAAAACGCGATATCGCATCTCATTTCTATGTTTCATGGTAAGATATAACATGATTTGCGAAGTGTTATGTATTCCTCGACTACACTTCAAATGAATGTGAATGCGATACTTCCTCGCTAGGAAATAGCGTTTGCAGATGTCTACGTATCGTAGCAATAGCTTTCTAATGCTTCTTAAAACGCGATATCGCATCTCATTTCTATGTTTCATGGTAAGATATAATATGATTTGCGAAGTGTCATGTATTCCTATTCTACACTTCAAATGAATGTAAATGCGACACTTCCTTGCTAGGAAATAGCGTCTGCAGATGTCTAGGTATCGTAGCAATAGAGTTCTAATGCTTCTTAAAACGCGATATCGCATCTCATTTCTATGTTTCATGGTAAGATGTAATATGATTTGCGAAGTGTTATGTATTCCTCGTCTACACTTCAAGTGAATGTAAGTGCGACACTTCCTAGCAAGGAAATAGCGATTGCAGATGTCTAGGTATCGTAGCAATGGATATCTAATGCTCCTTAAAACGCGATATCGCATCTCATTTCTATGTTTCATGGTAAGATATAATATGATTTGCGAACTGTTATGTATTCCTCGCCTACACTTCAAATGAATGTAAATGCGACACTTCCTTGCAAGGATATAGCGTCTGCAGATGTCTAGGTATCGTAGCAATAGAGTTCTAATGCTTCTCAAAACGCGATTTCGCATCTCATTTCTATGTTTCATGGTAAGATGTAATATGATTTGAGAAGTGTTATGTACTCCTCCTCTACACTTTAAATGAATGTAAATGCGGCACTTCCTTGCAAGGAAATAGCGTTTGCAGGTGTCTACGTATCGTAGCAATAGCTTTCTAATGTTTCTTAAGACGCGATATCGCATCTCATTTCTATGTTTCATGGTAAGATATAATATGATTTGCGAGGTGTCATGTATTCCTCGTCTACACTTCAAATGAATGTGAATGCGACACTTCCTCGCTAGGAAATTGCGTTTGCAGATGTCTACGTATCGTAGCAATAGATATCTAATGCTTCTTAAAGCGCGATATCGCATCTCATTTCTATGTTGCATGGTAGGATGTAATATTCATTGCGAAGTGTTATGCATTCCTCGTTTACGATTCAAATGAAAGTAAATGCGACACTTCCTTGCAGGGAAATAGCGATTGCTGATGTCTACGTATCGTAGCAATAGTGTTCATATGATTCTTAAAACGCGATATCGCATCTCATTTCTATGTTTCATGGTAAGATATAACATGATTTGCGAAGTGTTATGTGTTCCTCGTCTACACTTCAAACGAATGCGAATGCGATACTTCCTCGCTAGGAAATAGCGTTTGCAGATGTCTACGTATCGTAGCAATAGCTTTCTAATGCTTCTTAAAACGCGATATCGCATCTCATTTCTATGTTTCATGGTAAGATATAATATGATTTGCGAAGTGTCATGTATTCCTCGTCTACACTTCAAATGAATGTAAATGCGACACTTCCTTGCTAGGGAATAGCGTCTGCAGATGTCTAGGTATCGTAGCAATAGAGTTCTAATGCTTCTTAAAACGCGATATCGCATCTCATTTCTATGTTTCATGGTAAGATGTAATATTCATTGCGAAGTGTTATGCATTCCTCGTCTACGATTCAAATGAAAGTAAATGCGACACTTCCTTGCAAGGTAATAGCGATTGCAGATGTCAACGTATCGTAGCAATAGAGTTCATATGATTCTTAAAACGCGATATCGCAACACATTTCTATGTTTCATGGTAAGATATAACATGATTTGCGAAGTGTTATGTATTCCTCGTCTACACTTCAAATGAATGTAAATGCGACACTTCCTTGCAAGGAAATAGCGATTGCAGATGTCTACGTATCGTTGCAATAGAGTTCTTATGATTCTTAAAACGCGATATCGCATCTCATTTCTATGTTTCATGGTAAGATATAACATGATTTGCGAAGTGTTATGTGTTCCTCGTCTACACTTCAAACGAATGTGAATGCGATACTTCCTCGCTAGGAAATAGCGTTTGCAGATGTCTACGTATCGTAGCAATAGCTTTCTAATGCTTCTTAAAACGCGATATCGCATCTCATTTCTATGTTTCATGGTAAGATATAATATTCATTGCGAAGTGTTATGTATTCCTCGTCTACACCTCATATGAATGTAAATGCGACACTTCCTTGCAAGGAAATAGCGTTTGCAGATGTCTACCTATAGTAGCAATTGAGTTCTAATGCTTCTTAAAACGCGATATCGCATCTCATTTCTATGTTTCATGGTAAGATATAATATGATTTGCGAAGTGTCATGTATTCCTCGGCTACACTTCAAATGAATGTAAATGCGACACTTCCTTGCTAGGAAATAGCGTCTGCAGATGTCTAGGTATCGTAGCAATTGAGTTTCAAATGCTTCTTAAAACGAGATATAGCATCTCATATCCATGTTTCATGATAAGATATAATATTCATTGCGAAGTGTTATGCATTCCTCGTCTACGATTCAAATGAATGTAAATGCGACACTTCCTTGCAAGGAAATAGCGTTTGCAGATGTCTACGTATCGTAGCAATGGAGTTCTTATGATACTTAAAACGCGATATCGCATCTCATTTCTATGTTGCATGGTAAGATGTAATATTCATTGCGAAGTGTTATGCATTCCTCGTCTACGATTCAAATGAATGTAAATGCGACACTTCCTTGCAAGGAAATAGCGTTTGCAGATGTCTACGTATCGTAGCAACAGATATCTAATGCTTCCTAAAACGCGATATCGCATCTCATTTCTATGTTTAATGGTAAGATATAACATGATTTGCGAAGTGTTATGTATTCCTCGTCTACACTTCAAATGAATGTGAATGCGATACTTCCTCGCTAGGAAGTAGCGTTTGCAGATGTCTACGTATCGTAGTAATAGATTTCTAATGCTTCTTAAAACGCGATATCGCATCTCATTTCTATGTTACATGGTAAGATGTAATATTCATTGCGAAGTGTTATGCATTCCTCGTCTACGATTCAAATGAAAGTAAATGCGACACTTCCTTGCAAGGAAATAGCGATTGCAGATGTCTACGTATCGTAGCAATAGTGTTCATATGATTCTTAAAACGCGATATCGCATCTCATTTCTATGTTTCATGGTAAGATATAACATGATTTGCGAAGTGTTATGTGTTCCTCGTCTACACTTCAAATGAATGTGAATAGAATACTTCCTCGCTAGGAAATAGCGTTTGCAGATGTCTACGTATCGTAGCAATAGCTTTCTAATGATTCTTAAAACGCGATATCGCATCTCATTTCTATGTTTCATGGTAAGATATAATATGATTTGCGAAGTGTCATGTATTCCTCGTCTACACTTCAAATGAATGTAAATGCGACACTTCCTTGCTAGGAAATAGCGTCTGCAGAAATCTAGGTATCGTAGCAACTGAGTTCAAATGTTTCTTAAAGCGAGATATTGCATCTCATATCTATGTTTCATGATAAGATATAATATTCATTGCGAAGTGTTATGCATTCCTCGTCTACGATTCAAACGAATGTAAATGCGACACGCGCTTGCAAGGAAATAGCGTTTGCAGATGTCTACGTATCGTAGCAATGGTGTTCTTATGATACTTAAAACGCGATATCGCATCTCATTTCTATGTTTCATGGTAAAATGTAATATGATTTGCGAAGTGTCATGTATTCCTCGTCTACACTTCAAATGAATGTGCATCCGACACTTCCTCGCTAGGAAATAGCGTTTGCAGATGTCTACGTATCGTAGCAATAGATTTCTAATGCTTCTTAAAGCGCGATATCGCATCTCATTTCTATGTTACATGGTAAGATGTAATATTCAATGCGAAGTGTTATGCATTCCTCGTCTACGATTCAAATGAAAGTAAATGCGACACTTCCTTGCAAGGAAATAGCGATTGCAGATGTCTACGTATCGTAGCAATAGTGTTCATATGATACTTAAAACGCGATATCGCATCTCATTTCTATGTTTCATGGTAAGATATAACATGATTTGCGAAGTGTTATGTGTTCCTCGTCTACACTTCAAATGAATGTGAATAGAATACTTCCTCGCTAGGAAATAGCGTTTGCAGATGTCTACGTATCGTAGCAATAGCTTTCTAATGATTCTTAAAACGCGATATCGCATCTCATTTCTATGTTTCATGGTAAGATATAATATGATTTGCGAAGTGTCATGTATTCCTCGTCTACACTTCAAATGAATGTAAATGCGACACTTCCTTGCTAGGAAATAGCGTCTGCAGAAATCTAGGTATCGTAGCAACTGAGTTCAAATGTTTCTTAAAGCGAGATATTGCATCTCATATCTATGTTTCATGATAAGATATAATATTCATTGCGAAGTGTTATGCATTCCTCGTCTACGATTCAAATGAATGTGAATGCGACACTTCCTCGCTAGGAAATAGCGTTTGCAGATGTCTAGGTATCGTAGCAATAGAGTTCTAATGCTTCTTAAAACGCGATATCGCATCTCATTTCTATGTTTCATGGTAAGATGTAATATGATTTGCGAAGTGTTATGTATTCCTCCTCTACACTTCAAGTGAATGTAAATGCGACACTTCCTTGCAAGGAAATAGCGTTTGCAGATGTCTACGTATCGAAGCAATAGAGTTCAAATGCTTCTTAAAACGAGTTATTGCATCTCATACCTATGTTTCATGATAAGATATAATATTCATTGCGAAGTGTTATGCATTCCTCGTCTACGATTCAAACGAATGTAAATGCGACACGTCCTTGCAAGGAAATAGCGATTGCAGATGTCTACGTATCGTAGCAATAGTGTTCATATGATTCTTAAAACGCGATATCGCATCTCATTTCTATGTTTCATGGTAAGATATAACATGATTTGCGAAGTGTTATGTATTCCTCGACTACACTTCAAATGAATGTGAATGCGATACTTCCTCGCTAGGAAATAGCGTTTGCAGATGTCTACGTATCGTAGCAATAGCTTTCTAATGCTTCTTAAAACGCGATATCGCATCTCATTTCTATGTTTCATGGTAAGATATAATATGATTTGCGAAGTGTCATGTATTCCTATTCTACACTTCAAATGAATGTAAATGCGACACTTCCTTGCTAGGAAATAGCGTCTGCAGATGTCTAGGTATCGTAGCAATAGAGTTCTAATGCTTCTTAAAACGCGATATCGCATCTCATTTCTATGTTTCATGGTAAGATGTAATATGATTTGCGAAGTGTTATGTATTCCTCGTCTACACTTCAAGTGAATGTAAATGCGACACTTCCTAGCAAGGAAATAGCGATTGCAGATGTCTAGGTATCGTAGCAATAGATATCTAATGCTCCTTAAAACGCGATATCGCATCTCATTTCTATGTTTCATGGTAAGATATAATATGATTTGCGAACTGTTATGTATTCCTCGCCTACACTTCAAATGAATGTAAATGCGACACTTCCTTGCAAGGATATAGCGTCTGCAGATGTCTAGGTATCGTAGCAATAGAGTTCTAATGCTTCTCAAAACGCGATATCGCATCTCATTTCTATGTTTCATGGTAAGATGTAATATGATTTGAGAAGTGTTATGTACTCCTCCTCTACACTTTAAATGAATGTAAATGCGGCACTTCCTTGCAAGGAAATAGCGTTTGCAGGTGTCTACGTATCGTAGCAATAGCTTTCTAATGTTTCTTAAGACGCGATATCGCATCTCATTTCTATGTTTCATGGTAAGATATAATATGATTTGCGAGGTGTCATGTATTCCTCGTCTACACTTCAAATGAATGTGAATGCGACACTTCCTCGCTAGGAAATTGCGTTTGCAGATGTCTACGTATCGTAGCAATAGATATCTAATGCTTCTTAAAGCGCGATATCGCATCTCATTTCTATGTTGCATGGTAGGATGTAATATTCATTGCGAAGTGTTATGCATTCCTCGTTTACGATTCAAATGAAAGTAAATGCGACACTTCCTTGCAGGGAAATAGCGATTGCTGATGTCTACGTATCGTAGCAATAGTGTTCATATGATTCTTAAAACGCGATATCGCATCTCATTTCTATGTTTCATGGTAAGATATAACATGATTTGCGAAGTGTTATGTGTTCCTCGTCTACACTTCAAACGAATGCGAATGCGATACTTCCTCGCTAGGAAATAGCGTTTGCAGATGTCTACGTATCGTAGCAATAGCTTTCTAATGCTTCTTAAAACGCGATATCGCATCTCATTTCTATGTTTCATGGTAAGATATAATATGATTTGCGAAGTGTCATGTATTCCTCGTCTACACTTCAAATGAATGTAAATGCGACACTTCCTTGCTAGGGAATAGCGTCTGCAGATGTCTAGGTATCGTAGCAATAGATTTCTAATGCTTCTTAAAACGCGATATCGCATCTCATTTCTATGTTTCATGGTAAGATGTAATATTCATTGCGAAGTGTTATGCATTCCTCGTCTACGATTCAAATGAAAGTAAATGCGACACTTCCTTGCAAGGTAATAGCGATTGCAGATGTCAACGTATCGTAGCAATAGAGTTCATATGATTCTTAAAACGCGATATCGCAACACATTTCTATGTTTCATGGTAAGATATAACATGATTTGCGAAGTGTTATGTATTCCTCGTCTACACTTCAAATGAATGTGAATGCGATACTTCCTCGCTAGGAAATAGCGTTTGCAGATGTCTACGTATCGTAGCAATAGCTTTCTAATGCTTCTTAAAACGCGATATCGCATCTCATTTCTATGTTTCATGGTAAGATATAATATGATTTGCGAAGTGTCATGTATTCCTCGTCTACACTTCGAATGAATGTAAATGCGACACTTCCTTGCTAGGAAATAGCGTCTGCAGATGTCTAGGTATCGTAGCAATAGAGTTCGAATGCTTCTTAAAACGCGATATCGCATCTCATTTCTATGTTTCATGGTAAGATGTAATATTCATTGCGAAGTGTTATGCATTCCTCGTCTACGATTCAAATGAATGTAAATGCGACACTCCCTTGCAAGGAAATAGCGTTTGCAGATGTCTACGTATCGTAGCAACAGATATCTAATGCTTCCTAAAACGCGATATCGCATCTCATTTCTATGTTTAATGGTAAGATATAACATGATTTGCGAAGTGTTATGTATTCCTCGTCTACACTTCAAATGAATGTGAATGCGATACTTCCTCGCTAGGAAGTAGCGTTTGCAGATGTCTACGTATCGTAGTAATAGATTTCTGATGCTTCTTAAAACGCGATATCGCATCTCATTTCTATGTTACATGGTAAGATGTAATATTCATTGCGAAGTGTTATGCATTCCTCGTCTACGATTCAAATGAAAGTAAATGCGACACTTCCTCGCTAGGAAATAGCGTTTGCAGATGTCTACGTATCGTAGCAATAGCTTTCTAATGATTCTTAAAACGCGATATCGCATCTCATTTCTATGTTTCATGGTAAGATATAATATGATTTGCGAAGTGTCATGTATTCCTCGTCTACACTTCAAATGAATGTAAATGCGACACTTCCTTGCTAGGAAATAGCGTCTGCAGAAATCTAGGTATCGTAGCAACTGAGTTCAAATGTTTCTTAAAGCGAGATATTGCATCTCATATCTATGTTTCATGATAAGATATAATATTCATTGCGAAGTGTTATGCATTCCTCGTCTACGATTCAGACGAATGTAAATGCGACACGCGCTTGCAAGGAAATAGCGTTTGCAGATGTCTACGTATCGTAGCAATGGTGTTCTTATGATACTTAAAACGCGATATCGCATCTCATTTCTATGTTTCATGGTAAAATGTAATATGATTTGCGAAGTGTCATGTATTCCTCGTCTACACTTCAAATGAATGTGCATGCGACACTTCCTCGCTAGGAAATAGCGTTTGCAGATGTCTACGTATCGTAGCAATAGATTTCTAATGCTTCTTAAAGCGCGATATCGCATCTCATTTCTATGTTACATGGTAAGATGTAATATTCAATGCGAAGTGTTATGCATTCCTCGTCTACGATTCAAATGAAAGTAAATGCGACACTTCCTTGCAAGGAAATAGCGATTGCAGATGTCTACGTATCGTAGCAATAGTGTTCATATGATTCTTAAAACGCGATATCGCATCTCATTTCTATGTTTCATGGTAAGATATAACATGATTTGCGAAGTGTTATGTGTTCCTCGTCTACACTTCAAATGAATGTGAATAGAATACTTCCTCGCTAGGAAATAGCGTTTGCAGATGTCTACGTATCGTAGCAATAGCTTTCTAATGATTCTTAAAACGCGATATCGCATCTCATTTCTATGTTTCATGGTAAGATATAATATGATTTGCGAAGTGTCATGTATTCCTCGTCTACACTTCAAATGAATGTAAATGCGACACTTCCTTGCTAGGAAATAGCGTCTGCAGAAATCTAGGTATCGTAGCAACTGAGTTCAAATGTTTCTTAAAGCGAGATATTGCATCTCATATCAATGTTTCATGATAAGATATAATATTCATTGCGAAGTGTTATGCATTCCTCGTCTACGATTCAAACGAATGTGAATGCGACACGCGCTTGCAAGGAAATAGCGTTTGCAGATGTCTACGTATCGTAGCAATGGAGTTCTTATGATACTTAAAACGCGATATCGCATCTCATTTCTATGTTTCATGGTAAAATGTAATATGATTTGCGAAGTGTCATGTATTCCTCGTCTACACTTCAAATGAATGTGAATGCGACACTTTCTCGCTAGGAAATAGCGTTTGCAGATGTCTACGTATCGTAGCAATAGATTTCTAATGCTTCTTAAAGCGCGATATCGCATCTCATTTCTATGTTACATGGTAAGATGTAATATTCATTGCGAAGTGTTATGCATTCCTCGTCTACGATTCAAATGAAAGTAAATGCGACACTTCCTTGCAAGGAAATAGCGATTGCAGCTGTCTACGTATCGTAGCAATAGTGTTCATATGATTCTTAAAACGCGATATCGCATCTCATTTCTATGTTTCATGGTAAGATATAACATGATTTGCGAAGTGTTATGTATTCCTCGTCTACACTTCAAATGAATGTGAATGCGATACTTCCTCGCTAGGAAATAGCGTTTGCAGATGTCTACGTATCGTAGCAATAGCTTTCTAATGCTTCTTAAAACTCGATATCGCATCTCATTTCTATGTTTCATGGTAAGATATAATATGATTTGCGAAGTGTCATGTATTCCTCGTCTACACTTCAAAGGAATGTAAATGCGACACTTCCTTGCTAGGAAATAGCGTCTGCAGATGTCTAGGTATCGTAGCAATAGAGTTCTAATGCTTCTTAAAACGCGATATCGCATCTCATTTCTATGTTTCATGGTAAGATGTAATATGATTTGCGAAGTGTTATGTATTCCTCCTCTACACTTCAAGTGAATGTAAATGCGACACTTCCTTGCAAGGAAATAGCGTTTGCAGATGTCTACGTATCGAAGCAATAGAGTTCAAATGCTTCTTAAAACGAGTTATTGCATCTCATACCTATGTTTCATGATAAGATATAATATTCATTGCGAAGTGTTATGCATTCCTCGTCTACGATTCAAACGAATGTAAATGCGACACGTCCTTGCAAGGAAATAGCGATTGCAGATGTCTACGTATCGTAGCAATAGTGTTCATATGATTCTTAAAACGCGATATCGCATCTCATTTCTATGTGTCATGGTAAGATATAACATGATTTGCGAAGTGTTATGTATTCCTCGACTACACTTCAAATGAATGTGAATGCGATACTTCCTCGCTAGGAAATAGCGTTTGCAGATGTCTACGTATCGTAGCAATAGCTTTCTAATGCTTCTTAAAACGCGATATCGCATCTCATTTCTATGTTTCATGGTAAGATATAATATGATTTGCGAAGTGTCATGTATTCCTATTCTACACTTCAAATGAATGTAAATGCGACACTTCCTTGCTAGGAAATAGCGTCTGCAGATGTCTAGGTATCGTAGCAATAGAGTTCTAATGCTTCTTAAAACGCGATATCGCATCTCATTTCTATGTTTCATGGTAAGATGTAATATGATTTGCGAAGTGTTATGTATTCCTCCTCTACACTTCAAGTGAATGTAAATGCGACACTTCCTTGCAAGGAAATAGCGTTTGCAGATGTCTACGTATCGAAGCAATAGAGTTCAAATGCTTCTTAAAACGAGTTATTGCATCTCATACCTATGTTTCATGATAAGATATAATATTCATTGCGAAGTGTTATGTATTCCTCGTCTACACTTCAAGTGAATGTAAATGCGACACTTCCTAGCAAGGAAATAGCGATTGCAGATGTCTAGGTATCGCAGCAATAGATATCTAATGCTCCTTAAAACGCGATATCGCATCTCATTTCTATGTTTCATGGTAAGATATAATATGATTTGCGAACTGTTATGTATTCCTCGCCTACACTTCAAATGAATGTAAATGCGACACTTCCTTGCAAGGATATAGCGTCTGCAGATGTCTAGGTATCGTAGCAATAGAGTTCTAATGCTTCTCAAAACGCGATATCGCATCTCATTTCTATGTTTCATGGTAAGATGTAATATGATTTGAGAAGTGTTATGTACTCCTCCTCTACACTTTAAATGAATGTAAATGCGGCACTTCCTTGCAAGGAAATAGCGTTTGCAGGTGTCTACGTATCGTAGCAATAGCTTTCTAATGTTTCTTAAGACGCGATATCGCATCTCATTTCTATGTTTCATGGTAAGATATAATATGATCTGCGAGGTGTCATGTATTCCTCGTCTACACTTCAAATGAATGTGAATGCAACACTTCCTCGCTAGGAAATTGCGTTTGCAGATGTCTACGTATCGTAGCAATAGATATCTAATGCTTCTTAAAGCGCGATATCGCATCTCATTTCTATGTTGCATGGTAGGATGTAATATTCATTGCGAAGTGTTATGCATTCCTCGTTTACGATTCAAATGAAAGTAAATGCGACACTTCCTTGCAGGGAAATAGCGATTGCTGATGTCTACGTATCGTAGCAATAGTGTTCATATGATTCTTAAAACGCGATATCGCATCTCATTTCTATGTTTCATGGTAAGATATAACATGATTTGCGAAGTGTTATGTGTTCCTCGTCTACACTTCAAACGAATGCGAATGCGATACTTCCTCGCTAGGAAATAGCGTTTGCAGATGTCTACGTATCGTAGCAATAGCTTTCTAATGCTTCTTAAAACGCGATATCGCATCTCATTTCTATGTTTCATGGTAAGATATAATATGATTTGCGAAGTGTCATGTATTCCTCGTCTACACTTCAAATGAATGTAAATGCGACACTTCCTTGCTAGGGAATAGCGTCTGCAGATGTCTAGGTATCGTAGCAATAGATTTCTAATGCTTCTTAAAACGCGATATCGCATCTCATTTCTATGTTTCATGGTAAGATGTAATATTCATTGCGAAGTGTTATGCATTCCTCGTCTACGATTCAAATGAAAGTAAATGCGACACTTCCTTGCAAGGTAATAGCGATTGCAGATGTCAACGTATCGTAGCAATAGAGTTCATATGATTCTTAAAACGCGATATCGCAACACATTTCTATGTTTCATGGTAAGATATAACATGATTTGCGAAGTGTTATGTATTCCTCGTCTACACTTCAAATGAATGTGAATGCGATACTTCCTCGCTAGGAAATAGCGTTTGCAGATGTCTACGTATCGTAGCAATAGCTTTCTAATGCTTCTTAAAACGCGATATCGCATCTCATTTCTATGTTTCATGGTAAGATATAATATGATTTGCGAAGTGTCATGTATTCCTCGTCTACACTTCGAATGAATGTAAATGCGACACTTCCTTGCTAGGAAATAGCGTCTGCAGATGTCTAGGTATCGTAGCAATAGAGTTCTAATGCTTCTTAAAACGCGATATCGCATCTCATTTCTATGTTTCATGGTAAGATGTAATATTCATTGCGAAGTGTTATGCATTCCTCGTCTACGATTCAAATGAATGTAAATGCGACACTCCCTTGCAAGGAAATAGCGTTTGCAGATGTCTACGTATCGTAGCAACAGATATCTAATGCTTCCTAAAACGCGATATCGCATCTCATTTCTATGTTTAATGGTAAGATATAACATGATTTGCGAAGTGTTATGTATTCCTCGTCTACACTTCAAATGAATGTGAATGCGATACTTCCTCGCTAGGAAGTAGCGTTTGCAGATGTCTACGTATCGTAGTAATAGATTTCTGATGCTTCTTAAAACGCGATATCGCATCTCATTTCTATGTTACATGGTAAGATGTAATATTCATTGCGAAGTGTTATGCATTCCTCGTCTACGATTCAAATGAAAGTAAATGCGACACTTCCTCGCTAGGAAATAGCGTTTGCAGATGTCTACGTATCGTAGCAATAGCTTTCTAATGATTCTTAAAACGCGATATCGCATCTCATTTCTATGTTTCATGGTAAGATATAATATGATTTGCGAAGTGTCATGTATTCCTCGTCTACACTTCAAATGAATGTAAATGCGACACTTCCTTGCTAGGAAATAGCGTCTGCAGAAATCTAGGTATCGTAGCAACTGAGTTCAAATGTTTCTTAAAGCGAGATATTGCATCTCATATCTATGTTTCATGATAAGATATAATATTCATTGCGAAGTGTTATGCATTCCTCGTCTACGATTCAAACGAATGTAAATGCGACACGCGCTTGCAAGGAAATAGCGTTTGCAGATGTCTACGTATCGTAGCAATGGTGTTCTTATGATACTTAAAACGCGATATCGCATCTCATTTCTATGTTTCATGGTAAAATGTAATATGATTTGCGAAGTGTCATGTATTCCTCGTCTACACTTCAAATGAATGTGCATGCGACACTTCCTCGCTAGGAAATAGCGTTTGCAGATGTCTACGTATCGTAGCAATAGATTTCTAATGCTTCTTAAAGCGCGATATCGCATCTCATTTCTATGTTACATGGTAAGATGTAATATTCAATGCGAAGTGTTATGCATTCCTCGTCTACGATTCAAATGAAAGTAAATGCGACACTTCCTTGCAAGGAAATAGCGATTGCAGATGTCTACGTATCGTAGCAATAGTGTTCATATGATTCTTAAAACGCGATATCGCATCTCATTTCTATGTTTCATGGTAAGATATAACATGATTTGCGAAGTGTTATGTGTTCCTCGTCTACACTTCAAATGAATGTGAATAGAATACTTCCTCGCTAGGAAATAGCGTTTGCAGATGTCTACGTATCGTAGCAATAGCTTTCTAATGATTCTTAAAACGCGATATCGCATCTCATTTCTATGTTTCATGGTAAGATATAATATGATTTGCGAAGTGTCATGTATTCCTCGTCTACACTTCAAATGAATGTAAATGCGACACTTCCTTGCTAGGAAATAGCGTCTGCAGAAATCTAGGTATCGTAGCAACTGAGTTCAAATGTTTCTTAAAGCGAGATATTGCATCTCATATCAATGTTTCATGATAAGATATAATATTCATTGCGAAGTGTTATGCATTCCTCGTCTACGATTCAAACGAATGTGAATGCGACACGCGCTTGCAAGGAAATAGCGTTTGCAGATGTCTACGTATCGTAGCAATGGAGTTCTTATGATACTTAAAACGCGATATCGCATCTCATTTCTATGTTTCATGGTAAAATGTAATATGATTTGCGAAGTGTCATGTATTCCTCGTCTACACTTCAAATGAATGTGAATGCGACACTTTCTCGCTAGGAAATAGCGTTTGCAGATGTCTACGTATCGTAGCAATAGATTTCTAATGCTTCTTAAAGCGCGATATCGCATCTCATTTCTATGTTACATGGTAAGATGTAATATTCATTGCGAAGTGTTATGCATTCCTCGTCTACGATTCAAATGAAAGTAAATGCGACACTTCCTTGCAAGGAAATAGCGATTGCAGCTGTCTACGTATCGTAGCAATAGTGTTCATATGATTCTTAAAACGCGATATCGCATCTCATTTCTATGTTTCATGGTAAGATATAACATGATTTGCGAAGTGTTATGTATTCCTCGTCTACACTTCAAATGAATGTGAATGCGATACTTCCTCGCTAGGAAATAGCGTTTGCAGATGTCTACGTATCGTAGCAATAGCTTTCTAATGCTTCTTAAAACGCGATATCGCATCTCATTTCTATGTTTCATGGTAAGATATAATATGATTTGCGAAGTGTCATGTATTCCTCGTCTACACTTCAAAGGAATGTAAATGCGACACTTCCTTGCTAGGAAATAGCGTCTGCAGATGTCTAGGTATCGTAGCAATAGAGTTCTAATGCTTCTTAAAACGCGATATCGCATCTCATTTCTATGTTTCATGGTAAGATGTAATATGATTTGCGAAGTGTTATGTATTCCTCCTCTACACTTCAAGTGAATGTAAATGCGACACTTCCTTGCAAGGAAATAGCGTTTGCAGATGTCTACGTATCGAAGCAATAGAGTTCAAATGCTTCTTAAAACGAGTTATTGCATCTCATACCTATGTTTCATGATAAGATGTAATATTCATTGCGAAGTGTTATGCATTCCTCGTCTACGATTCAAATGAATGTAAATGCGACACTTCCTTGCTAGGAAATAGCGTCTGCAGAAATCTAGGTATCGTAGCAACTGAGTTCAAATGTTTCTTAAAGCGAGATATTGCATCTCATATCTATGTTTCATGATAAGATATAATATTCATTGCGAAGTGTTATGCATTCCTCGTCTACGATTCAAACGAATGTAAATGCGACACGCGCTTGCAAGGAAATAGCGTTTGCAGATGTCTACGTATCGTAGCAATGGAGTTCTTATGATACTTAAAACGCGATATCGCATCTCATTTCTATGTTTCATGGTAAAATGTAATATGATTTGCGAAGTGTCATGTATTCCTCGTCTACACTTCAAATGAATGTGAATGCGACACTTCCTCGCTAGGAAATAGCGTTTGCAGATGTCTACGTATCGTAGCAATAGATTTCTAATGCTTCTTAAAGCGCGATATCGCATCTCATTTCTATGTTACATGGTAAGATGTAATATTCATTGCGAAGTGTTATGCATTCCTCGTCTACGATTCAAATGAAAGTAAATGCGACACTTCCTTGCAAGGAAATAGCGATTGCAGATGTCTACGTATCGTAGCAATAGTGTTCATATGATTCTTAAAACGCGATATCGCATCTCATTTCTATGTTTCATGGTAAGATATAACATGATTTGCGAAGTGTTATGTATTCCTCGTCTACACTTCAAATGAATGTGAATGCGATACTTCCTCGCTAGGAAATAGCGTTTGCAGATGTCTACGTATCGTAGCAATAGCTTTCTAATGCTTCTTAAAACGCGATATCGCATCTCATTTCTATGTTTCATGGTAAGATATAATATGATTTGCGAAGTGTCATGTATTCCTCGTCTACACTTCAAAGGAATGTAAATGCGACACTTCCTTGCTAGGAAATAGCGTCTGCAGATATCTAGGTATCGTAGCAATAGAGTTCTAATGCTTCTTAAAACGCGATATCGCATCTCATTTTTATGTTTCATGGTAAGATTTAATATGATTTGCGAAGTGTCATGTATTCCTCGTCTACGATTCAAATGAATGTAAATGCGACACTTCCTTGCTAGGAAATAGCGTCTGCAGATGTCTACGTATCGTAGCAATGGAGTTCTTATGATACTTAAAACGCGATATCGCATCTCATTTCTATGTTTCATGGTAAGATGTAATATGATTTGCGAAGTGTTATGTATTCCTCCTCTACACTTCAAGTGAATGTAAATGCGACACTTCCTTGCAAGGAAATAGCGTTTGCAGATGTCTACGTATCGAAGCAATAGAGTTCAAATGCTTCTTAAAACGAGTTATTGCATCTCATACCTATGTTTCATGATAAGATATAATATTCATTGCGAAGTGTTATGCATTCCTCGTCTACGATTCAAACGAATGTAAATGCGACACGTCCTTGCAAGGAAATAGCGATTGCAGATGTCTACGTATCGTAGCAATAGTGTTCATATGATACTTAAAACGCGATATCGCATCTCATTTCTATGTTTCATGGTAAGATATAACATGATTTGCGAAGTGTTATGTATTCCTCGTCTACACTTCAAATGAATGTGAATGCGATACTTCCTCGCTAGGAAATAGCGTTTGCAGATGTCTACGTATCGTAGCAATAGCTTTCTAATGCTTCTTAAAACGCGATATCGCATCTCATTTCTATGTTTCATGGTAAGATATAATATGATTTGCGAAGTGTCATGTATTCCTCGTCTACACTTCAAAGGAATGTAAATGCGACACTTCCTTGCTAGGAAATAGCGTCTGCAGATGTCTAGGTATCGTAGCAATAGAGTTCTAATGCTTCTTAAAACGCGATATCGCATCTCATTTTTATGTTTCATGGTAAGATTTAATATGATTTGCGAAGTGTCATGTATTCCTCGTCTACGATTCAAATGAATGTAAATGCGACACTTCCTTGCTAGGAAATAGCGTCTGCAGATGTCTACGTATCGTAGCAATGGAGTTCTTATGATACTTAAAACGCGATATCGCATCTCATTTCTATGTTTCATGGTAAGATGTAATATGATTTGCGAAGTGTTATGTATTCCTCCTCTACACTTCAAGTGAATGTAAATGCGACACTTCCTTGCAAGGAAATAGCGTTTGCAGATGTCTACGTATCGAAGCAATAGAGTTCAAATGCTTCTTAAAACGAGTTATTGCATCTCATACCTATGTTTCATGATAAGATATAATATTCATTGCGAAGTGTTATGCATTCCTCGTCTACGATTCAAACGAATGTAAATGCGACACGTCCTTGCAAGGAAATAGCGATTGCAGATGTCTACGTATCGTAGCAATAGTGTTCATATGATACTTAAAACGCGATATCGCATCTCATTTCTATGTTTCATGGTAAGATATAACATGATTTGCGAAGTGTTATGTATTCCTCGTCTACACTTCAAATGAATGTGAATGCGATACTTCCTCGCTAGGAAATAGCGTTTGCAGATGTCTACGTATCGTAGCAATAGCTTTCTAATGCTTCTTAAAACGCGATATCGCATCTCATTTCTATGTTTCATGGTAAGATATAATATGATTTGCGAAGTGTCATGTATTCCTCGTCTACACTTCAAAGGAATGTAAATGCGACACGTCCTTGCAAGGAAATAGCGTCTGCAGATGTCTAGGTATCGTAGCAATAGAGTTCTAATGCTTCTTAAAACGCGATATCGCATCTCATTTCTATGTGTCATGGTAAGATATAACATGATTTGCGAAGTGTTATGTATTCCTCGACTACACTTCAAATGAATGTGAATGCGATACTTCCTCGCTAGGAAATAGCGTTTGCAGATGTCTACGTATCGTAGCAATAGCTTTCTAATGCTTCTTAAAACGCGATATCGCATCTCATTTCTATGTTTCATGGTAAGATATAATATGATTTGCGAAGTGTCATGTATTCCTCGTCTACACTTCAAATGAATGTAAATGCGACACTTCCTTGCTAGGAAATAGCGTCTGCAGATGTCTAGGTATCGTAGCAATAGAGTTCTAATGCTTCTTAAAACGCGATATCGCATCTCATTTCTATGTTTCATGGTAAGATGTAATATGATTTGCGAAGTGTTATGTATTCCTCCTCTACACTTCAAGTGAATGTAAATGCGACACTTCCTTGCAAGGAAGTAGCGTTTGCAGATGTCTACGTATCGAAGCAATAGAGTTCAAATGCTTCTTAAAACGAGTTATTGCATCTCATACCTATGTTTCATGATAAGATATAATATTCATTGCGAAGTGTTATGTATTCCTCGTCTACACTTCAAGTGAATGTAAATGCGACACTTCCTAGCAAGGAAATAGCGATTGCAGATGTCTAGGTATCGTAGCAATAGATATCTAATGCTCCTTAAAACGCGATATCGCATCTCATTTCTATGTTTCATGGTAAGATATAATATGATTTGCGAACTGTTATGTATTCCTCGCCTACACTTCAAATGAATGTAAATGCGACACTTCCTTGCAAGGATATAGCGTCTGCAGATGTCTAGGTATCGTAGCAATAGGGTTCTAATGCTTCTCAAAACGCGATATCGCATCTCATTTCTATGTTTCATGGTAAGATGTAATATGATTTGAGAAGTGTTATGTACTCCTCCTCTACACTTTAAATGAATGTAAATGCGGCACTTCCTTGCAAGGAAATAGCGTTTGCAGGTGTCTACGTATCGTAGCAATATCTTTCTAATGTTTCTTAAGACGCGACATCGCATCTCATTTCTATGTTTCATGGTAAGATATAATATGATTTGCGAGGTGTCATGTATTCCTCGTCTACACTTCAAATGAATGTGAATGCGACACTTCCTCGCTAGGAAATTGCGTTTGCAGATGTCTACGTATCGTAGCAATAGATATCTAATGCTTCTTAAAGCGCGATATCGCATCTCATTTCTATGTTGCATGGTAGGATGTAATATTCATTGCGAAGTGTTATGCATTCCTCGTTTACGATTCAAATGAAAGTAAATGCGACACTTCCTTGCAGGGAAATAGCGATTGCTGATGTCTACGTATCGTAGCAATAGTGTTCATATGATTCTTAAAACGCGATATCGCATCTCATTTCTATGTTTCATGGTAAGATATAACATGATTTGCGAAGTGTTATGTGTTCCTCGTCTACACTTCAAACGAATGCGAATGCGATACTTCCTCGCTAGGAAATAGCGTTTGCAGATGTCTACGTATCGTAGCAATAGCTTTCTAATGCTTCTTAAAACGCGATATCGCATCTCATTTCTATGTTTCATGGTAAGATATAAGATGATTTGCGAAGTGTCATGTATTCCTCGTCTACACTTCAAATGAATGTAAATGCGACACTTCCTTGCTAGGGAATAGCGTCTGCAGATGTCTAGGTATCGTAGCAATAGAGTTCTAATGCTTCTTAAAACGCGATATCGCATCTCATTTCTATGTTTCATGGTAAGATGTAATATTCATTGCGAAGTGTTATGCATTCCTCGTCTACGATTCAAATGAAAGTAAATGCGACACTTCCTTGCAAGGTAATAGCGATTGCAGATGTCCACGTATCGTAGCAATAGAGTTCATATGATTCTTAAAACGCGATATCGCAACACATTTCTATGTTTCATGGTAAGATATAACATGATTTGCGAAGTGTTATGTATTCCTCGTCTACACTTCAAATGAATGTGAATGCGATACTTCCTCGCTAGGAAATAGCGTTTGCAGATGTCTACGTATCGTAGCAATAGCTTTCTAATGCTTCTTAAAACGCGATATCGCATCTCATTTCTATGTTTCATGGTAAGATATAATATGATTTGCGAAGTGTCATGTATTCCTCGTCTACGATTCAAATGAATGTAAATGCGACACTTCCTTGCTAGGAAATAGCGTCTGCAGATGTCTAGGTATCGTAGCAATAGAGTTCTAATGCTTCTTAAAACGCGATATCGCATCTCATTTCTATGTTTCATGTTAAGATGTAATATTCATTGCGAAGTGTTATGCATTCCTCGTCTACGATTCAAATGAATGTAAATGCGACACTTCCTTGCTAGGAAATAGCGTCTGCAGAAATCTAGGTATCGTAGCAACTGAGTTCAAATGTTTCTTAAAGCGAGATATTGCATCTCATATCTATGTTTCATGATAAGATATAATATTCATTGCGAAGTGTTATGCATTCCTCGTCTACGATTCAAACGAATGTAAATGCGACACGCGCTTGCAAGGAAATAGCGTTTGCAGATGTCTACGTATCGTAGCAATGGAGTTCTTATGATACTTAAAACGCGATATCGCATCTCATTTCTATGTTTCATGGTAAAATGTAATATGATTTGCGAAGTGTCATGTATTCCTCGTCTACACTTCAAATGAATGTGAATGCGACACTTCCTCGCTAGGAAATAGCGTTTGCAGATGTCTACGTATCGTAGCAATAGATTTCTAATGCTTCTTAAAGCGCGATATCGCATCTCATTTCTATGTTACATGGTAAGATGTAATATTCATTGCGAAGTGTTATGCATTCCTCGTCTACGATTCAAATGAAAGTAAATGCGACACTTCCTTGCAAGGAAATAGCGATTGCAGATGTCTACGTATCGTAGCAATAGTGTTCATATGATTCTTAAAACGCGATATCGCATCTCATTTCTATGTTTCATGGTAAGATATAACATGATTTGCGAAGTGTTATGTATTCCTCGTCTACACTTCAAATGAATGTGAATGCGATACTTCCTCGCTAGGAAATAGCGTTTGCAGATGTCTACGTATCGTAGCAATAGCTTTCTAATGCTTCTTAAAACGCGATATCGCATCTCATTTCTATGTTTCATGGTAAGATATAATATGATTTGCGAAGTGTCATGTATTCCTCGTCTACACTTCAAAGGAATGTAAATGCGACACTTCCTTGCTAGGAAATAGCGTCTGCAGATATCTAGGTATCGTAGCAATAGAGTTCTAATGCTTCTTAAAACGCGATATCGCATCTCATTTTTATGTTTCATGGTAAGATTTAATATGATTTGCGAAGTGTCATGTATTCCTCGTCTACGATTCAAATGAATGTAAATGCGACACTTCCTTGCTAGGAAATAGCGTCTGCAGATGTCTACGTATCGTAGCAATGGAGTTCTTATGATACTTAAAACGCGATATCGCATCTCATTTCTATGTTTCATGGTAAGATGTAATATGATTTGCGAAGTGTTATGTATTCCTCCTCTACACTTCAAGTGAATGTAAATGCGACACTTCCTTGCAAGGAAATAGCGTTTGCAGATGTCTACGTATCGAAGCAATAGAGTTCAAATGCTTCTTAAAACGAGTTATTGCATCTCATACCTATGTTTCATGATAAGATATAATATTCATTGCGAAGTGTTATGCATTCCTCGTCTACGATTCAAACGAATGTAAATGCGACACGTCCTTGCAAGGAAATAGCGATTGCAGATGTCTACGTATCGTAGCAATAGTGTTCATATGATACTTAAAACGCGATATCGCATCTCATTTCTATGTTTCATGGTAAGATATAACATGATTTGCGAAGTGTTATGTATTCCTCGTCTACACTTCAAATGAATGTGAATGCGATACTTCCTCGCTAGGAAATAGCGTTTGCAGATGTCTACGTATCGTAGCAATAGCTTTCTAATGCTTCTTAAAACGCGATATCGCATCTCATTTCTATGTTTCATGGTAAGATATAATATGATTTGCGAAGTGTCATGTATTCCTCGTCTACACTTCAAAGGAATGTAAATGCGACACTTCCTTGCTAGGAAATAGCGTCTGCAGATGTCTAGGTATCGTAGCAATAGAGTTCTAATGCTTCTTAAAACGCGATATCGCATCTCATTTTTATGTTTCATGGTAAGATTTAATATGATTTGCGAAGTGTCATGTATTCCTCGTCTACGATTCAAATGAATGTAAATGCGACACTTCCTTGCTAGGAAATAGCGTCTGCAGATGTCTACGTATCGTAGCAATGGAGTTCTTATGATACTTAAAACGCGATATCGCATCTCATTTCTATGTTTCATGGTAAGATGTAATATGATTTGCGAAGTGTTATGTATTCCTCCTCTACACTTCAAGTGAATGTAAATGCGACACTTCCTTGCAAGGAAATAGCGTTTGCAGATGTCTACGTATCGAAGCAATAGAGTTCAAATGCTTCTTAAAACGAGTTATTGCATCTCATACCTATGTTTCATGATAAGATATAATATTCATTGCGAAGTGTTATGCATTCCTCGTCTACGATTCAAACGAATGTAAATGCGACACGTCCTTGCAAGGAAATAGCGATTGCAGATGTCTACGTATCGTAGCAATAGTGTTCATATGATACTTAAAACGCGATATCGCATCTCATTTCTATGTTTCATGGTAAGATATAACATGATTTGCGAAGTGTTATGTATTCCTCGTCTACACTTCAAATGAATGTGAATGCGATACTTCCTCGCTAGGAAATAGCGTTTGCAGATGTCTACGTATCGTAGCAATAGCTTTCTAATGCTTCTTAAAACGCGATATCGCATCTCATTTCTATGTTTCATGGTAAGATATAATATGATTTGCGAAGTGTCATGTATTCCTCGTCTACACTTCAAAGGAATGTAAATGCGACACTTCCTTGCTAGGAAATAGCGTCTGCAGATGTCTAGGTATCGTAGCAATAGAGTTCTAATGCTTCTTAAAACGCGATATCGCATCTCATTTTTATGTTTCATGGTAAGATTTAATATGATTTGCGAAGTGTCATGTATTCCTCGTCTACGATTCAAATGAATGTAAATGCGACACTTCCTTGCTAGGAAATAGCGTCTGCAGATGTCTACGTATCGTAGCAATGGAGTTCTTATGATACTTAAAACGCGATATCGCATCTCATTTCTATGTTTCATGGTAAGATGTAATATGATTTGCGAAGTGTTATGTATTCCTCCTCTACACTTCAAGCGAATGTAAATGCGTCACTTCCTAGCAAGGAAATAGCGATTGCAGATGTCTAGGTATCGTAGCAATAGATATCTAATGCTCCTTAAAACGCGATATCGCATCTCATTTCTATGTTTCATGGTAAGATATAATATGATTTGCGAACTGTTATGTATTCCTCGCCTACACTTCAAATGAATGTAAATGCCACACTTCCTTGCAAGGAAATAGCGTCTGCAGATGTCTAGGTATCGTAGCAATAGAGTTCTAATGCTTCTCAAAACGCGATATCGCATCTCATTTCTATGTTTCATGGTAAGATGTAATATGATTTGAGAAGTGTTATGTACTCCTCCTCTACACTTTAAATGAATGTAAATGCGGCACTTCCTTGCAAGGAAATAGCGTTTGCAGGTGTCTACGTATCGTAGCAATAGCTTTCTAATGTTTCTTAAGACGCGATATCGCATCTCATTTCTATGTTTCATGGTAAGATATAATATGATTTGCGAGGTGTCATGTATTCCTCGTCTACACTTCAAATGAATGTGAATGCGACACTTCCTCGCTAGGAAATTGCGTTTGCAGATGTCTACGTATCGTAGCAATAGATATCTAATGCTTCTTAAAGCGCGATATCGCATCTCATTTCTATGTTGCATGGTAGGATGTAATATTCATTGCGAAGTGTTATGCATTCCTCGTTTACGATTCAAATGAAAGTAAATGCGACACTTCCTTGCAGGGAAATAGCGATTGCTGATGTCTACGTATCGTAGCAATAGTGTTCATATGATTCTTAAAACGCGATATCGCATCTCATTTCTATGTTTCATGGTAAGATATAACATGATTTGCGAAGTGTTATGTGTTCCTCGTCTACACTTCAAACGAGTGTGAATGCGATACTTCCTCGCTAGGAAATAGCGTTTGCAGATGTCTACGTATCGTAGCAATAGCTTTCTAATGCTTCTTAAAACGCGATATCGCATCTCATTTCTATGTTTCATGGTAAGATATAATATGATTTGCGAAGTGTCATGTATTCCTCGTCTACACTTCAAATGAATGTAAATGCGACACTTCCTTGCTAGGAAATAGCGTCTGCAGATGTCTAGGTATCGTAGCAATAGAGTTCTAATGCTTCTTAAAACGCGATATCGCATCTCATTTCTATGTTTCATGGTAAGATGTAATATGATTTGCGAAGTGTTATGTATTCCTCCTCTACACTTCAAGTGAATGTAAATGCGACACTTCCTTGCAAGGAAATAGCGTTTGCAGATGTCTACGTATCGAAGCAATAGAGTTCAAATGCTTCTTAAAACGAGTTATTGCATCTCATACCTATGTTTCATGATAAGATATAATATTCATTGCGAAGTGTTATGCATTCCTCGTCTACGATTCAAACGAATGTAAATGCGACACGTCCTTGCAAGGAAATAGCGATTGCAGATGTCTACGTATCGTAGCAATAGTGTTCATATGATTCTTAAAACGCGATATCGCATCTCATTTCTATGTTTCATGGTAAGATATAACATGATTTGCGAAGTGTTATGTATTCCTCGACTACACTTCAAATGAATGTGAATGCGATACTTCCTCGCTAGGAAATAGCGTTTGCAGATGTCTACGTATCGTAGCAATAGCTTTCTAATGCTTCTTAAAACGCGATATCGCATCTCATTTCTATGTTTCATGGTAAGATATAATATGATTTGCGAAGTGTCATGTATTCCTCGTCTACACTTCAAATGAATGTAAATGCGACACTACCTTGCTAGGAAATAGCGTCTGCAGATGTCTAGGTATCGTAGCAATAGAGTTCTAATGCTTCTTAAAACGCGATATCGCATCTCATTTCTATGTTTCATGGTAAGATGTAATATGATTTGCGAAGTGTTATGTATTCCTCCTCTACACTTCAAGTGAATGTAAATGCGACACTTCCTTGCAAGGAAATAGCGTTTGCAGATGTCTACGTATCGAAGCAATAGAGTTCAAATGCTTCTTAAAACGAGTTATTGCATCTCATACCTATGTTTCATGATAAGATATAATATTCATTGCGAAGTGTTATGTATTCCTCGTCTACACTTCAAGTGAATGTAAATGCGACACTTCCTAGCAAGGAAATAGCGATTGCAGATGTCTAGGTATCGTAGCAATAGATATCTAATGCTCCTTAGAACGCGATATCGCATCTCATTTCTATGTTTCATGGTAAGATATAATATGATTTGCGAACTGTTATGTATTCCTCGCCTACACTTCAAATGAATGTAAATGCGACACTTCCTTGCAAGGAAATAGCGTCTGCAGATGTCTAGGTATCGTAGCAATAGAGTTCTAATGCTTCTCAAAACGCGATATCGCATCTCATTTCTATGTTTCATGGTAAGATGTAATATGATTTGAGAAGTGTTATGTACTCCTCCTCTACACTTTAAATGAATGTAAATGCGGCACTTCCTTGCAAGGAAATAGCGTTTGCAGGTGTCTACGTATCGTAGCAATAGCTTTCTAATGTTTCTTAAGACGCGATATCGCATCTCATTTCTATGTTTCATGGTAAGATATAATATGATTTGCGAAGTGTCATGTATTCCTCGTCTACACTTCAAATGAATGTATATGCGACACTTCCTTGCTAGGAAATAGCGTCTGCAGAAATCTAGGTATCGTAGCAACTGAGTTCAAATGTTTCTTAAAGCGAGATATTGCATCTCATATCTATGTTTCATGATAAGATATAATATTCATTGCGAAGTGTTATGCATTCCTCGTCTACGATTCAAACGAATGTAAATGCGACACGCGCTTGCAAGGAAATAGCGTTTGCAGATGTCTACGTATCGTAGCAATGGTGTTCTTATGATACTTAAAACGCGATATCGCATCTCATTTCTATGTTTCATGGTAAAATGTAATATGATTTGCGAAGTGTCATGTATTCCTCGTCTACACTTCAAATGAATGTGCATGCGACACTTCCTCGCTAGGAAATAGCGTTTGCAGATGTCTACGTATCGTAGCAATAGATTTCTAATGCTTCTTAAAGCGCGATATCGCATCTCATTTCTATGTTACATGGTAAGATGTAATATTCATTGCGAAGTGTTATGCATTCCTCGTCTACGATTCAAATGAAAGTAAATGCGACACTTCCTTGCAAGGAAATAGCGATTGCAGATGTCTACGTATCGTAGCAATAGTGTTCATATGATACTTAAAACGCGATATCGCATCTCATTTCTATGTTTCATGGTAAGATATAACATGATTTGCGAAGTGTTATGTATTCCTCGTCTACACTTCAAATGAATGTAAATGCGACACTTCCTTGCAAGGAAATAGCGATTGCAGATGTCTACGTATCGTTGCAATAGAGTTCTTATGATTCTTAAAACGCGATATCGCATCTCATTTCTATGTTTCATGGTAAGATATAATATTCATTGCGAAGTGTTATGTATTCCTCGTCTACACCTCATATGAATGTAAATGCGACACTTCCTTGCAAGGAAATAGCGTTTGCAGATGTCTACCTATAGTAGCAATTGAGTTCTAATGCTTCTTAAAACGCGATATCGCATCTCATTTCTATGTTTCATGGTAAGATATAATATGATTTGCGAAGTGTCATGTATTCCTCGGCTACACTTCAAATGAATGTAAATGCGACACTTCCTTGCTAGGAAATAGCGTCTGCAGATGTCTAGGTATCGTAGCAATTGAGTTTCAAATGCTTCTTAAAACGAGATATAGCATCTCATATCCATGTTTCATGATAAGATATAATATTCATTGCGAAGTGTTATGCATTCCTCGTCTACGATTCAAATGAATGTAAATGCGACACTTCCTTGCAAGGAAATAGCGTTTGCAGATGTCTACGTATCGTAGCAATGGAGTTCTTATGATACTTAAAACGCGATATCGCATCTCATTTCTATGATTCATGGTAAGATATAGTATGATTTGCGAAGTGTCATGTATTCCTCGTTTACACTTCAAATGAATGTGCATGCGACACTTCCTCGCTAGGAAATAGCGTTTGCAGATGTCTACGTATCGTAGCAATAGATTTCTAATGCTTCTTAAAGCGCGATATCGCATCTCATTTCTATGTTACATGGTAAGATGTAATATTCATTGCCAAGTGTTATGCATTCCTCGTCTACGATTCAAATGAAAGTAAATGCGACACTTCCTTGCAAGGAAATAGCGATTGCAGATGTCTACGTATCGTAGCAATAGTGTTCATATGATTCTTAAAACGCGATATCGCATCTCATTTCTATGTTTCATGGTAAGATATAACATGATTTGCGAAGTGTTATGTATTCCTCGTCTACACTTCAAATGAATGTGAATGCGATACTTCCTCGCTAGGAAATAGCGTTTGCAGATGTCTACGTATCGTAGCAATAGCTTTCTAATGCTTCTTAAAACGCGATATCGCATCTCATTTCTATGTTTCATGGTAAGATATAATATGATTTGCGAAGTGTCATGTATTCCTCGTCTACACTTCAAAGGAATGTAAATGCGACACTTCCTTGCTAGGAAATAGCGTCTGCAGATGTCTAGGTATCGTAGCAATAGAGTTCTAATGCTTCTTAAAACGCGATATCGCATCTCATTTTTATGTTTCATGGTAAGATTTAATATGATTTGCGAAGTGTCATGTATTCCTCGTCTACACTTCAAACGAATGTAACTGCGACACTTCCTTGCTAGGAAATAGCGTCTGCAGATGTCTAGGTATCGTAGCAATAGAGTTCTAATGCTTCTTAAAACGCGATATCGTATATCATTTCTATGTTTCATGGTAAGATGTAATATGATTTGCGAAGTGTTATGTATTCCACCTCTACACTTCAAATGAATGTAAATGTGACACTTCCTCGCTAGGAAATAGCGTTTGCAGATGTCTACGTATCGTAGCAATAGATTTCTAATGCTTCTTAAAGCGCGATATCGCATCTCATTTCTATGTATCATGGTAAGATATAATATGATTTGCGAAGTGTCATGTATTCCTCGTCTACACTTCAAATGAATGTAAATGCGACACTTCCTTGCTAGGAAATAGCGTCTGCAGATATCTAGGTATCGTAGCAACTGAGTTCAAATGCTTCTTAAAACGAGATATTGCATCTCATATCTATGTTTCATGATAACATATAATATTCATTGCGAAGTTTTATGCATTCCTCGTCTACGATTCAAACGAATGTAAATGCGACACGTGCTTGCAAGGAAATAGCGTTTGCAGATGTCTACGTATCGTAGCAATGGAGTTCTTATGATACTTAAAACGCGATATCGCATCTCATTTCTATGTTTCATGGTAAGATGTAATATGATTTGCGAAGTGTCATGTATTCCTCGTCTACACTTCAAATGAATGTGAATGCGACACTTCCTCGCTAGGAAATAGCGTTTGCAGATGTCTACGTATCGTAACAATAGATTTCTAACGCTTCTTAAAGCGCGATATCGCATCTCATTTCTATGTTACATGTTAAGATGTAATATTCATTGCGAAGTGTTATGGATTCCTCGTCTACGATTCAAATGGAAGTAAATGCGACACTTCCTTGCAAGGAAATAGCGATTGCAGATGTCTACGTATCGTAGCAATAGTGTTCATATGATTCTTCAAACGCGACATCGCATCTCATTTCTATGTTTCAAGGTAAGATATAACATGATTTGCGAAGTGTTATGTATTCCTCGACTACACTTCAAATGAATGTGAATGCGATACTTCCTCGCTAGGAAATAGCGTTTGCAGATGTCTACGTATCGTAGCAATAGCTTTCTAATGCTTCTTATAACGCGATATCGCATCTCATTTCTATGTTTCATGGTAAGATATAATATGATTTGCGAAGTGTCATGTATTCCTCGTCTACACTTCAAATGAATGTGAATGCGATACTTCCTCGCTAGGAAGTAGCGTTTGCAGATGTCTACGTATCGTAGTAATAGATTTCTAATGCTTCTTAAAACGCGATATCGCATCTCATTTCTATGTTACATGGTAAGATGTAATATTCATTGCGAAGTGTTATGCATTCCTCGTCTACGATTCAAATGAAAGTAAATGCGACACTTCCTTGCAAGGAAATAGCGATTGCAGATGTCTACGTATCGTAGCAATAGTGTTCATATGATTCTTAAAACGCGATATCGCATCTCATTTCTATGTTTCATGGTAAGATATAACATGATTTGCGAAGTGTTATGTATTCCTCGTCTACACTTCAAATGAATGTGAATGCGATACTTCCTCGCTAGGAAATAGCGTTTGCAGATGTCTACGTATCGTAGCAATAGCTTTCTAATGCTTCTTAAAACGCGATATCGCATCTCATTTCTATGTTTCATGGTAAGATATAATATGATTTACGAAGTGTCATGTATTCCTCGTCTACATTTCAAAGGAATGTAAATGCGACACTTCCTTGCTAGGAAATAGCGTCTGCAGATGTCTAGGTATCGTAGCAATAGAGTTCTAATGCTTCTTAAAACGCGATATCGCATCTCATTTTTATGTTTCATGGTAAGATTTAATATGATTTGCGAAGTGTCATGTATTCCTCGTCTACACTTCAAACGAATGTAACTGCGACACTTCCTTGCTAGGAAATAGCGTCTGCAGATGTCTAGGTATCGTAGCAATAGAGTTCTAATGCTTCTTAAAACGCGATATCGTATATCATTTCTATGTTTCATGGTAAGATGTAATATGATTTGCGAAGTGTTATGTATTCCACCTCTACACTTCAAATGAATGTAAATGTGACACTTCCTCGCTAGGAAATAGCGTTTGCAGATGTCTACGTATCGTAGCAATAGATTTCTAATGCTTCTTAAAGCGCGATATCGCATCTCATTTCTATGTATCATGGTAAGATATAATATGATTTGCGAAGTGTCATGTATTCCTCGTCTACACTTCAAATGAATGCAAATGCGACACTTCCTTGCTAGGAAATAGCGTCTGCAGATATCTAGGTATCGTAGCAACTGAGTTCAAATGCTTCTTAAAACGAGATATTGCATCTCATATCTATGTTTCATGATAAGATATAATATTCATTGCGAAGTTTTATGCATTCCTCGTCTACGATTCAAACGAATGTAAATGCGACACGTGCTTGCAAGGAAATAGCGTTTGCAGATGTCTACGTATCGTAGCAATGGAGTTCTTATGATACTTAAAACGCGATATCGCATCTCATTTCTATGTTTCATGGTAAGATGTAATATGATTTGCGAAGTGTCATGTATTCCTCCTCTACACTTCAAGTGAATGTAAATGCGACACTTCCTTGCAAGGAAATAGCGTTTGCAGATGTCTACGTATCGAAGCAATAGAGTTCAAATGCTTCTTAAAACGAGTTATTGCATCTCATACCTATGTTTCATGATAAGATATAATATTCATTGCGAAGTGTTATGCATTCCTCGTCTACGATTCAAACGAATGTAAATGCGACACGTCCTTGCAAGGAAATGGCGATTGCAGATGTCTACGTATCGTAGCAATAGTGTTCATATGATTCTTCAAACGCGATATCGCATCTCATTTCTATGTTTCATGGTAAGATATAACATGATTTGCGAAGTGTTATGTATTCCTCGACTACACTCCAAATGAATGTGAATGCGATACTTCCTCGCTAGGAAATAGCGTTTGCAGATGTCTACGTATCGTAGCAATAGCTTTCTAATGCTTCTTAAAACGCGATATCGCATCTCATCTCTATGTTTCATGGTAAGATATAATATGATTTGCGAAGTGTCATGTATTCCTCGTCTACACTTCAAATGAATGTGAATGCGATACTTCCTCGCTAGGAAGTAGCGTTTGCAGATGTCTACGTATCGTAGTAATAGATTTCTAATGCTTCTTAAAACGCGATATCGCATCTCATTTCTATGTTACATGGTAAGATGTAATATTCATTGCGAAGTGTTATGCATTCCTCGTCTACGATTCAAATGAAAGTAAATGCGACACTTCCTTGCAAGGAAATAGCGATTGCAGATGTCTACGTATCGTAGCAATAGTGTTCATATGATTCTTAAAACGCGATATCGCATCTCATTTCTATGTTTCATGGTAAGATATAACATGATTTGCGAAGTGTTATGTGTTCCTCGTCTACACTTCAAATGAATGTGAATAGAATACTTCCTCGCTAAGAAATAGCGTTTGCAGATGTCTACGTATCGTAGCAATAGCTTTCTAATGATTCTTAAAACGCGATATCGCATCTCATTTCTATGTTTCATGGTAAGATATAATATGATTTGCGAAGTGTCATGTATTCCTCGTCTACACTTCAAATGAATGTAAATGCGACACTTCCTTGCCAGGAAATAGCGTCTGCAGAAATCTAGGTATCGTAGCAACTGAGTTCAAATGTTTCTTAAAGCGAGATATTGCATCTCATATCTATGTTTCATGATAAGATATAATATTCATTGCGAAGTGTTATGCATTCCTTGTCTACGATTCAAACGAATGTAAATGCGACACGCGCTTGCAAGGAAATGGCGTTTGCAGATGTCTACGTATCGTAGCAATGGTGTTCTTATGATACTTAAAACGCGATATCGCATCTCATTTCTATGTTTCATGGTAAAATGTAATATGATTTGCGAAGTGTCATGTATTCCTCGTCTACACTTCAAATGAATGTGCATGCGACACTTCCTCGCTAGGAAATAGCGTTTGCAGATGTCTACGTATCGTAGCAATAGATTTCTAATGCTTCTTAAAGCGCGATATCGCATCTCATTTCTATGTTACATGGTAAGATGTAATATTCATTGCGAAGTGTTATGCATTCCTCGTCTACGATTCAAATGAAAGTAAATGCGACACTTCCTTGCAAGGAAATAGCGATTGCAGATGTCTACGTATCGTAGCAATAGTGTTCATATGATTCTTAAAACGCGATATCGCATCTCATTTCTATGTTTCATGGTAAGATATAACATGATTTGCGAAGTGTTATGTATTCCTCGTCTACACTTCAAATGAATGTGAATGCGATACTTCCTCGCTAGGAAATAGCGTTTGCAGATGTCTACGTATCGTAGCAATAGCTTTCTAATGCTTCTTAAAACGCGATATCGCATCTCATTTCTATGTTTCATGGTAAGATATAATATGATTTGCGAAGTGTCATGTATTCCTCGTCTACACTTCAAAGGAATGTAAATGCGACACTTCCTTGCTAGGAAATAGCGTCTGCAGCTGTCTAGGTATCGTAGCGATAGAGTTCTAATGCTTCTTAAAACGCGATATCGCATCTCATTTTTATGTTTCATGGTAAGATTTAATATGATTTGCGAAGTGTCATGTATTCCTCGTCTACACTTCAAACGAATGTAACTGCGACACTTCCTTGCTAGGAAATAGCGTCTGCAGATGTCTAGGTATCGTAGCAATAGAGTTCTAATGCTTCTTAAAACGCGATATCGTATATCATTTCTATGTTTCATGGTAAGATGTAATATGATTTGCGAAGTGTTATGTATTCCACCTCTACACTTCAAATGAATGTAAATGTGACACTTCCTCGCTAGGAAATAGCGTTTGCAGATGTCTACGTATCGTAGCAATAGATTTCTAATGCTTCTTAAAGCGCGATATCGCATCTCATTTCTATGTATCATGGTAAGATATAATATGATTTGCGAAGTGTCATGTATTCCTCGTCTACACTTCAAATGAATGTAAATGCGACACTTCCTTGCTAGGAAATAGCGTCTGCAGATATCTAGGTATCGTAGCAACTGAGTTCAAATGCTTCTTAAAACGAGATATTGCATCTCATATCTATGTTTCATGATAAGATATAATATTCATTGCGAAGTTTTATGCATTCCTCGTCTACGATTCAAACGAATGTAAATGCGACACGTGCTTGCAAGGAAATAGCGTTTGCAGATGTCTACGTATCGTAGCAATGGAGTTCTTATGATACTTAAAACGCGATATCGCATCTCATTTCTATGTTTCATGGTAAGATGTAATATGATTTGCGAAGTGTCATGTATTCCTCGTCTACACTTCAAATGAATGTGAATGCGACACTTCCTCGCTAGGAAATAGCGTTTGCAGATGTCTACGTATCGTAACAATAGATTTCTAACGCTTCTTAAAGCGCGATATCGCATCTCATTTCTATGTTACATGTTAAGATGTAATATTCATTGCGAAGTGTTATGGATTCCTCGTCTACGATTCAAATGGAAGTAAATGCGACACTTCCTTGCAAGGAAATAGCGATTGCAGATGTCTACGTATCGTAGCAATAGTGTTCATATGATTCTTCAAACGCGATATCGCATCTCATTTCTATGTTTCATGGTAAGATATAACATGATTTGCGAAGTGTTATGTATTCCTCGACTACACTTCAAATGAATGTGAATGCGATACTTCCTCGCTAGGAAATAGCGTTTGCAGATGTCTACGTATCGTAGCAATAGCTTTCTAATGCTTCTTAAAACGCGATATCGCATCTCATTTCTATGTTTCATGGTAAGATATAATATGATTTGCGAAGTGTCATGTATTCCTCGTCTACACTTCAAATGAATGTAAATGCGACACTTCCTTGCTAGGAAATAGCGTCTGCAGATGTCTAGGTATCGTAGCAATAGAGTTCTAATGCTTCTTAAAACGCGATATCGCATCTCATTTCTATGTTTCATGGTAAGATGTAATATGATTTGCGAAGTGTTATGTATTCCTCCTCTACACTTCAAGTGAATGTAAATGCGACACTTCCTTGCAAGGAAATAGCGTTTGCAGATGTCTACGTATCGTAGCAATAGAGTTCTAATGCTTCTCAAAACGCGATATCGCATCTCATTTCTATGTTTCATGGTAAGATGTAATATGATTTGAGAAGTGTTATGTACTCCCCCTCTACACTTTAAATGAATGTAAATGCGGCACTTCCTTGCAAGGAAATAGCGTTTGCAGGTGTCTACGTATCGTAGCAATAGCTTTCTAATGCTTCTTAAGACGCGATATCGCATCTCATTTCTATGTTTCATGGTAAGATATAATATGATTTGCGAGGTGTCATGTATTCCTCGTCTACACTTCAAATGAATGTGAATGCGACACTTCCTCGCTAGGAAATTGCGTTTGCAGATGTCTACGTATCGTAGCAATAGATATCTAATGCTTCTTAAAGCGCGATATCGCATGTCATTTCTATGTTGCATGGTAAGATGTAATATTCATTGCGAAGTGTCATGTATTCCTCGTCTACACTTCAAATGAGTGTAAATGCGACACTTCCTTGCTAGGAAATAGCGTCTGCAGATGTCTAGGTATCGTAGCAACAGTGTTCTAATGCTTCTTAAAACGCGATATCGCACCTCACTTCTATGTTTCATGGTAAGATATAATATGATTTGCGAACTGTTATGTATTCCTCGCCTACGCTTCAAATGAATGTAAATGCGACACTTCCTTGCAAAGAAATAGCGTTTGCAGATGTGTACGTATCGTAGCAATAGATTTCTAATGCTTCTTAAAACGCGATATCGCATCTCATTTCTATGTTTCATGGTAAGATATAATATGATTTGCGAAGTGTCATGTATTCCTCGTCTACACTTCAAATGAATGTGAATGCGACACTTCCTCGCTAGGAAATAGCGTTTGCAGATGTCTACGTATCGTAGCAATAGAGTTCATATGATTCTTAAAACGCGATATCGCATCTCATTTCTATGTTTCATGGTAAGATATAACATGATTTGCGAAGTGTTATGTATTCCTCGTCTACACTTCAAATGAATGTGAATGCGATACTTCCTGCTTAGGAAATAGCGTTTGCAGATGTCTACGTATCGTAGCAATAGATTTCTAATGCCTCATAAAACGCCATATCGCATCTCATTTCTATGTTTCATGGTAAGATATTATATAATTTGCGAAGTGTTATGTATTCCTCGTCTACACTTCAAATGAATGTAAATGCGACACTTCCTTGCAAGGAAATAGCGTTTGCAGATGTGTACGTATCGTAGCAATAGATTTCTAATGCTTCTTAAAACGCGATATCGCATCTCATTTCTATGTTTCATGGTAAGATATAATATGATATGCGAAGTGTCATGTATTCCTCGTCTACACTTCAAATGTATGTAAATGCGACACTTTCTTGCTAGGAAATAGCGTCTGCAGATGTCTAGGTATCGTAGCAACAGTGTTCTAATGCTTCTTAAAACGCGATATCGCATCTCATTTCTATGTTCCATGGTAAGGTATAATATGATATGCGAAGTGTTATGTATTCCTCGTATACACTTCAAATGAATGTGAATGCGACACTTCCTCGCTAGGAAATAGCGTTTGCAGATGTCTACGTAACGTAGCAATAGATTTCTAATGCTTCTTAAAACGCGATATCGCATCTCATTTCTATGTTTCATGGTAAGATATAATATGATTTGCGAAGTGTCATGTATTCCTCGTCTACACTTCAAATGAATGTAAATGCGACACTTCCTTACAAGGAAATAGCGTTTGCAGATGTCTACGTATCGTAGCAATAGATTTCTAATGCTTCTTAAAACGCGATATCGCATCTCATTTCTATGTTTCATGGTAAGATATAATATGATTTGCGAAGTGTCATGTATTCCTCGTCTACACTTCAAATGAGTGTAAATGCGACACTTCCTTGCTAGGAAATAGCGTCTGCAGATGTCTAGGTATCGTAGCAACAGTGTTCTAATGCTTCTTAAAACGCGATATCGCATCTCACTTCTATGTTTCATGGTAAGATATAATATGATTTGCGAACTGTTATGTATTCCTCGCCTACACTTCAAATGAATGTAAATGCGACACTTCCTTGCAAAGAAATAGCGTTTGCAGATGTGTACGTATCGTAGCAATAGATTTCTAATGCTTCTTAAAACGCGATATCGCATCTCATTTCTATGTTTCATGGTAAGATATAATATGATTTGCGAAGTGTCATGTATTCCTCGTCTACACTTCAAATGAATGTGAATGCGACACTTCCTCGCTAGGAAATTGCGTTTGCAGATGTCTACGTATCGTAGCAATAGAGTTCATATGATTCTTAAAACGCGATATCGCATCTCATTTCTATGTTTCATGGTGAGATATAACATGATTTGCGAAGTGTTATGTATTCCTCGTCTACACTTCAAATGAATGTGAATGCGATACTTCCTGCTTAGAAAATAGCGTTTGCAGATGTCTACGTATCGTAGCAATAGATTTCTAATGTCTCATAAAACGCGATATCGCATCTCATTTCTATGTTTCATGGTAAGATATTATATAATTTGCGAAGTGTTATGTATTCCTCGTCTACACTTCAAATGAATGTAAATGCGACACTTCCTTGCAAGGAAATAGCATTTGCAGATGTGTACGTATCGTAGAAATAGAGTTCTTATGATTCTTCAAACGCGATATCGCATCTCATTTCTATGTTTCATGGTAAGGTATAATATGATTTGCGAAGTGTTATGTACTCCTCGTCTACGCTTCAAATGAATGTGAATGCGACACTTCCTCGCTAGGAAATAGCGTTTGCAGATGTCTACGTATCGTAGCAATAGATTTCTAATGCTTCTTAAAACGCGATATCGCATCTGATTTCTATGTTTCATGGTAAGATATTATATAATTTGCGAAGTGTTATGTATTCCTCCTCTACACTTCAAATGAATGTAAATGCGACACTTCCTTGCAAGGAAATAGCGTTTGCAGATGTGTACGTATCGCAGAAATGGAGTTCTTATGATTCTTAAAACGCGATATCGCATCTCATTTCTATGTTTCATGGTAAGATATTATATAATTTGCGAAGTGTTATGTATTCCTCGTCTACACTTCGAATGAATGTGAATGCGACACTTCCTCGCTAGGAAATAGCGTCTGCAGATGTCTACGTATCGTAGCAATAGAGTTCATATGATTCTTAAAACGCGATATCGCATCTCATTTCGATGTTTCATGGTAAGATATAATATGATTTGCGAAGTGTCATGTATTCCTCGTCTACGTTTCAAATGAATGTAAATGCGACACTTCCTTGCTAGGAAATAGCGTCTGCAGATGTCTAGGTATCGAAGAAATAGAGTTCAAATGCCGCTTAAAACGAGATACTGCATCTCATATCTATGTTTCATGATAAGATATAATATACATTGCGAAGTGTTATGCATTCCTCGTCTACGATTCAGATGAAAGTAAATGCGACACTTCCTTGCAAGGAAATAGCGTTTGCAGATGTCTACGTGTCGTAGCAATAGAGTTCATATGATTCTTAAAACGCGATATCGCATCTCATTTCGATGTTTCATGGTAAGATATAATATGATTTGCGAAGTGTCATGTATTCCTCGTCTACACTTCAAATGAATGTAAATGCGACACTTCCTTGCAAGGAAATAGCGTTTACAGATGTGTACGTATCGTAGCAATACAGTTCTTATGATTCTAAAAACGTGATAACGCATCTCATTTCTATGTTTGATGGTAAGATATAATATGATTTGCGAAGTGTCATGTATTCCTCGTCTACACTTCAAATGAATGTAAATGCGACACTTCCTTGCTAGGAAATAGCGTTTGCAGATGTCTACGTATCGTAGCAATAGATTTCTAATGCTTCTTAAAACGCGAAAGCGCATCTCATTTCTACGTTTCATGGTAAGATGTAATATGATTTGCGAAGTGCTACGTATTTCTCGTCTACAGTTCAAATGAATGTAAATGCGACACTTCCTTGCTAGGAAATAGCGTCTGCAGATGTCTAGCTATCGTAGCAATAGAGTTCTAATTCTTCTTAAAACGCGATATCGCATCTCATTTCTATGTTTCATGGTAAGATATAATATGATTTGCGAAGTGTTATGTATTCCTCGTCTACACTTCAAATGAATGTAAATGCGACACTTCCTTGGTAGGAAATAGCGTTTGCAGATGTCCACCTATCGTAGCAATAGAGTTCTAATGCTTCTTAAAACGCGATATCGCATCTCATTTCTATGTTTCATGGTAAGATATAATATGATTTGCGAAGTGTAATGTATTCCTCGTCTACACTTCAAATGAATGTAAATGCGACACATCCTTGCAAGGAAATATCGTTTGCAGATGTCTACGTATCGAAGAAATAGAGTTCAAATGCTGCTTAAAACGAGATATTGCATCTCATATCTATGTTTCATGATAAGATATAATATTCATTGCGAAGTGTTATGCATTCCGCGTCTACGATTCAAATGAAAGTAATTGCGACACTTCCTTGCAAGGAAATCGCGTTTGCAGATGTCTACGTATCGTAGCAATAGAGTTCATATGATTCTTAAAACGCGATATCGCATCTCATTTCTATGTTTCATGGTAGGATATAATATGATTTGCGAAGTGTCATGTATTCCTCGTCTACACTTCAAATGAATGTAAATGCGACACTTCCTTGTTAGGAAATAGCGTCTGCAGATGTCTAGGTATCGTAGCAATAGAGTTCTAATGCTTCTTAAAACGCGATATCGCATCTCATTTCTACGTTTCATGGTAAGATGTAATATGATTTGCGAAGTGTTATGTATTTCTCGTCTACACTTCAAATGAATGTAAATGTGGCACTTCCTTGCAAGGAAATATCGTTTGCAGATGTCTACGTATCGTAGCAATAGATTTCTTATGCTTCTTAAAACGCGAAAGCGCATCTCATTTCTATGTTTCATGGTATGACATAATATGATTTGCGAAGTGTCATGTATTCCTCGTCTACACTTCAAATGAATGTAAATGCGACACTTTCTTGCTAGTGTGACGTCCGGCGTATCGCCGTCCACCCTCCGACACCTCCCACAGAGAGCAGGGACGAATTACCTGCACCCGTCCACGGCCAAGCGCACGGGTAAACACCCCTTTCGCCGAGCTAAGGCAGCTGACCCGCAAATCACGCCCCGGAGATGGACCAATCATTTGCGCTACCGCGCAAATCACAGCACCCACGATCCACCTTCGCAACAACGACTCACCGAATCGCCCACCGTAACTCAGCCATACTTCATTTTCTCCAACATATATAATTATACATATTAAGTCTAGATCTAAGTACACACGACACTATTCGATGTAACACGAACAACACTCACACATAATTTTAAGATATATTTATAATCAATATTCTCTAAGAAGCGATGCGCTCGCGCGCGCACTCGACGCGCGCGACTCACGCGTAACGCGAGCCGCGCCCCACCGCAAGGGCCGTCCGCCCTACTCCTACCGTCCGCCCCACTCGAAGGGCTCAGCGACTCGCGCGCCACGAGAACCGTGGAGGTCTCGTGCACGCGAGTGGATCGTCATTTCGTCCCGGGCATCGCCCGGCTCCGGTTCTCTTCCGACTTCATCCCGGGCATCACCCGACTTCAGACCTCTCTCAAACCTCGAATTCTAACTCAAATCGTATTCAAGTTCCTATTCTATTTCTAAATCTAAGTTCTATTTCTAGTTCATTAAGTTACTCTAAATCTAGATAGGGAAGTAAGTGTATAGCTAGGATTAATCAAGAATATATCTTTATTTTATTTCTACATTCGAGTCCTTATTCATTTTATATCTACGCGACACCCTCCGGTTCTCGCGTACAACCATACACAGCGCTACTTTGCGGAGATACAGATACTTGAACCTCTGCATTAGATAGAGCGGACCGCCGCTTATCTGTGCCGAATACAAGTGGAAGATCTTCCGAGTGGACGATCATTCTTCGCCCTCCTGGAACGACGACGATAGAGCGGACCGCCGCTTATCCGACTCGAATCTAGTTAGGAGGAGAAGATCTCGTATGTGTCGCACCGCTACCAAGAAGACGCGCCGCGCCGGTAGAAAGAATTTCTTGCGACAACTTGTGCGGGAATATAACGGATCCCAGGCGTGCCCAGCCTACCATTCCGTGATTGCTGTTACTGCTGTCCGCATCCAGCCTCCTGCAGCACCACCGACATCTCCGACGCCAGCATCCGAGTCCGGTCAACGTCGCTGGACCCTCACTCCATTGACGCTCCCTCAACGCCCATCTTACGCGTCCACTGTCCCAGCCGGTGACCCTCGACGACAGCGGTACCTGGAAAGGGGATATTAAGGTGTTAATCGACGAAAGGTAAGTAAATTTCACTTTACCGCATCGAAAAGGGTAAAATTACCGCTCGCGTCCCATAAAAGGAAACCACGGTACCCATCACAATCGAGTGATCGGCCCTGTGTTTTATATTTCGTTTCGTACGGTCGACTCCGGAAATTCTCCCGGTCCCGGACGTGACACGAATTTGGTGACAGCGGTGGGATAAGCCTCGCGATTTCCGTCAGAAATTCCGCTCGATCGGGAACGCGACCAACTATGGCGACGCGAACGCCGGTAAAGACCCGTCACCAGCCGCCTCGAGGCACCGCCGCGACTAGTGAAACCGACAAAGAGCACCACGCAGCTCGAACAATAGACTTCCAAGACGCACTTGCCGAGCCTCTTCCGCGAACTACCGATACAGCAGAAAGTAATCGGGCCGCTGATAACACTATCGCGTTGCTTCAACAGTTAGATCAGATGCGTCGCGAACTGGAAGCGCTCCGACGTTCTCAAAATCTTACTAGGACCGATACAGCATCTCTCGAATTTCCCGGTCTTAATTCAACGCCACCGCGAAGCGCGTACACGGATAATCCGAATTCCCACGACGAGCTATCTTTAAAACAGGCACTAGAATCCGTTCCGCAGTACGATGGCCAAAATATACCCGTGTTGCAATTTACGCGTGCATGTAAGCGCGCGTACGACTTGATCCCGAACGGATGCGAGCGCACATTTACGCGTCTCGTAAAAAGTAAGTTGAAAGGTCGCGCATATTTAGCCGTAGAGGATGAGCCATGCAATTCCATTCTTGAGCTGACAGACATACTTAGGAATTCATTCGGAGCTATTCGATCCGCCGATCACTATAGAGGTGAACTAACGAACATCTTTATGAAGCCCGGAGAACATATCCTTGATTACGTTAGTAGAGTTAAAGACCTTCGGTCAGCGATAATTGATTGCGAGAGACTTTCCCCATACGTTTCGCAATCAGCCTCCAACGTGGATGAGCTGACGCTTCGTTGTTTTATAGACGGATTGATCCCCGAAATTAGATTGCAAATTCCGTTGTCGCAGGTACAGTCTCCGCAAGACGCGTTCGCGCGCGCTCGAGAACTCTATAAGCGTCATATTCTAGATTGTGAACGTTTAACATCGTCTCGACCCCGCGCTGAGCCAAAAATTATTCGCAACGAAGTAATTTGTTCGGTTTGCAACAATATTGGTCACTACGCTAGAGACTGTCGTTCCAGATCCATGCCGCGACAAATCTCGAACGCGCCTCGTCCGATTATTCCACGCGAAGTCCCCACGAATAGGACATCCTACGAAAATCCGCGTCCTTTAACGTCACAGGACAGATACTGCAGATACTGCAAAAATCCGGGCCATACCATCGAAGAGTGCCGCAAAAGGCAATTCAACAATAATCTTCGGCAATCGGGAAACGAATACGGCCTCCAGCCGCGCCGCGAGACAGGTCGCGAGGCCGCCCGGAATATAAAGACTCTCGCGATAAACGACCCACAATCTATAATAGACAACCCAGAGCCTCAATAAAACTGACTGGGAAAACTAATACTCCCAGCGTAATTCTACGTTCAGCCGCCTTATTAAAAGACACGGAATTTATGATAGACACGGGCGCGGAAATTAACATTATAAAAAAATCGGCACTAGCTCCTTCCGCACGTGTAGACCGGTCCGAAATATTAGTTATTACCGGTGTAACCAACGGGCAAACCAATACGATAGGTTCCGTAAATATCGTCTTATTCGGCCGCGTAGTACCGTTTAACGTTGTTAACAACGATTTTCCACTAAAACCAGACGGTATCCTAGGGTCAGGTTTCTGCGCCGACGCAGAAATTTCCTTCATTAAGAAACAAGTCAGGTGGCACGGAACGACTATACCGTTTTGTCGCGATATAATTTCCACGGAAATAATACAAAATCCTAATTCAGGACAAATCATTCCGAGAAATCGCGAAATACCGAAACCGACAGTCGAAAAGCCGCCAGTACCAATTCCAAATCCAAAATCTGTTACGAAATCGCAAAAAGAGCCGCGGAAAACCGCGAAAAATTTTTTCAAAAAGGATAAATTCTCCATTCCACCACGCGCAAATGTCGGTATTAAAGTCCGTATAATAAATACTCACATTTCCGAGGGAATAATTCCCCGAATCGACATCGCGCCGGGTGTTTATTTCGGTGACGCATTAGTCAAAGTAAACGGAGATAAGGCGATCGCGAGAATTACAAACTCCACCGACCAGACAGTCGAATTCGCTTTATCTCCGATCGAACTCGAACCGTTGGAAATATCGGATAACCCAACGGAAAAGAATAACACGCTGTTTCCAATGTTCTCACGAACGACAAATATTCGTTCAAATTCTATTTCTATTTCTGCCGAACGGTCCGGCAAAACCCAGAAGGGTAATTCGAATCTTTCTAATTCTAATTCAACGCCGCGTCTTGAGCACGGATTCCCTCCTTCAGCGGAAAACAAACGAACATACGCGCAAGTAACGAAATCAGCCGTGGAAAATAACTCGACGAAATCTCGACTCCAGAAAATAATAGAATCACTTCGACTCGAACACTTAAATATAGAAGAGAGAAACCACGTCATAGAATTAATAGATAAGAGTCAAGATTTGTTTTATATCGAGGGAGATAGGTTAGGCCACACCACGGCAGCGTCGCACAAAATTCCTACGGTTGACGAAAAACCGATTAATGTAAAGCAATACCGATTCCCACCCGCTCACAAGGAGGAAATTCGAAAGCAAATAGAGTCCCTTCTACATAACGGCATTATTAAAGATTCAAAATCCCCTTATAATTCTCCTCTTTGGGTCGTCCCCAAAAAGGCGGATTCCCAGGGAAAAAAGAGATGGAGGGTAGTTATAGATTACCGCGCACTGAATGAAAAGTCGATCGCGGACGCGTACCCATTGCCATGCATAACCGAGATATTAGATCAACTCGGGAGTGCAAAATATTTTAGCACGTTCGATCTGGCCAGTGGCTTCCACCAGATTCCCATGGAACCCACTGACGCGCACAAAACAGCATTTTCAACACCCAACGGTCATTACGAATTCACTCGAATGCCATTCGGTTTGAAAAACGCACCGGCAACCTTTCAACGTCTTATGGACAGCGCGCTCTCAGGCCTACAGGGAAACGAATTGTTCGTATATCTCGACGATATTGTTGTGTATGCCAGCTCTCTCCAAGAGCACGCTGCGAAGTACTCGAAACTCGTAAATAAACTCAGAGAGGCTAACCTATCCCTGCAGCCCGATAAGTGCGAGTTCCTCCGGCGAGAAGTAAGCTACTTGGGACACATCATAAGCGAGAATGGTGTGAAACCCGATCCGGGTAAAATAAGCGCAGTCCAGAATTTTCCACGTCCGAATAACCAAAAACAGATCAAACAATTTCTAGGCTTAGCGGGATACTATAGACGCTTCATCCCAAATTTTTCAAACACGGCGAAACCACTAACTAATCTATTGAAGAAAGACGCACCGTTCGTCTGGCGTAACGAACAGCAAAACGTTTTTGTAAAACTCCGAGATGCGCTATGCGAGGCGCCAATTCTTCAATATCCTAACTTCAAACTCCCATTTGTTATCACCACAGATGCATCAACGGATGCGATAGGCGCCGTACTGAGCCAAGGGCAAATAGGTCGCGATTTACCGATAGCGTATACGTCTAGACTCTTAAATTCAGCCGAGAGAAATTATTCGACGATAGAAAAGGAGTGTCTCGCTATCATTTACGCAGTTCATCAATTCAGGCCATACGTCTATGGCAATCAATTCAAGCTGGTAACAGACCATCGTCCACTGGTGTGGATGAACTCCGTTAAGGACCCATCCAGCCGTCTCGTCAGGTGGAGATTAAAACTCGCGGAGTACGATTATGAAATTGTATACAAATCGGGTAAAACGAATTTAAACGCAGATGCATTATCGCGAAATCCAGCGAAAGTCTGTCCCTTGATTCAACCATCCTCTTCCGACGAAGACATATTTGATATTCCTCCAAAATCTCGAAAACAACAAGAATCCACAATATCTCTGCCTCCTCCGCCTCCTCCACCTTCACCCGCTACGGATCAACCCACCTCGGATAACTTACCGACGGAACACACGAGATACGAACCATTGTTTAAATTCACACGCGACAATATCGCCATGAGACGTGATAACGTTGTTCTCTTCATTACCAAGTCCGGACAGCCTTACGACGCAGGAGCTAAACAAATTGATGAAGCGGGAAAATTCTTTTCACATAAAACGGGAATCAACCTCACAAAAGCCAAAGTAGTCCAAGTCGATAATTTTTACCAAATCCAATTGCCAGTCGTAGAACACGAAAAACGCACAATCGATTTCGATTTAGTAGTAGAAGCCCTACGTTCTCTCTTCGATTTCGTTTCAGAATTACAACTAACTTCAATAAGCATAGCTCAAACGTACTTAGATTCAATTTCATGGTCGCGAATTCAGAAAATATTACAAGATTTATTTTACGAAACCCCACTTCAAATTACCGTTTGCCAAGGCTTGATACTCATTCCACCCGAACAACATAGAGAGAGTATCATAAAAACAAATCACGATACACCGGTTGGCGGACATAAAGGCGTAAACAAAACATACTCGCGCGTCAGAGAACGTTATTATTGGCCAAACATGAAGGCCCAAATTCAAGAGTATATAAGTAAATGCAAGAGCTGCCAATCCGAAAAACTAGTCCGAGTCAAAACCAAACAACCTTTAACCTTAACGGATACTCCAGGATGCGCCTTCGATAAAATATCAATGGACGTCATGGGTCCGCTTCCAACCACTCCCGAAGGTTTTACAAATATCCTAACAATACAAGATCTATTAACAAAATACTCCGTCGCAATTCCACTCAAACAGACATCTGCGGTCGATATTGCAGATGCCTTGATTACCCAATTTATATGCAAGTTCGGATGCCCAAAAGGGATTTTAACCGACCAAGGCACAAACTTCATAAACAGCCTTATAAAAGCAATAGCAATCAAATTTCGAATTAAACAATATAAATCAACTGCATTCCACCCTCAGACAAACGGTTCGGTGGAAAGATCCCACCACGTGCTCGCTGAATATCTTAAACATTTCATCAGCACCAGTGGCGATTGGGAAAGATGGCTCCCATACGCCATGTTTTCATATAACACCAGCGTTCACGAAGGCACTTTGTACACACCCCACGAGTTAGTTTTCGGGCGTATCGCCAGAACGCCTTCGGAAACACCGTTCCAAGATCTGTCGGAAAACGAGACATACTCGGATTATTTAATCGAACTCAATCAGAAAATTTCTAACTCTCAGAAAATAGCGAAAGAAAATCTGGACCGTGCAAAACAGCGAGCGAAGCATTATTATGATAAAAAACAAAATGTACAGAAATTCGAGACAGGACAATGGGTGTTCCTATTAAGAGAACCACTCAAACACAAGTTCCAATCACAATACGTGGGCCCATACCGGATTCTCGAAGTTCTAAGCAATAATAATGTCAAATTGTCAATCAAAGGGAAAACAAAAATTGTCCACGCGAACAAATTGAAACTGTGTAAACGCATGAATGAATTCGAAAAGAAAAAGACTGAAAATGAAACGAGTGAGAGCGAGACAGGTGCGAGAATTAGTGCTAATCGTATCAGTACAACTGACAAAGACAGTGATAGTGCTGGTTCCGACCCAATGAGAAACGAAGGTGCAATCCACAACAAAAGAGGCCACTCCATAGAGGCAGAACGAGCCCGGTACACCAATAAAAGCAGGGACTCAGCGGTACCACGGCAGCCAACCGGCAGCGCAGCAAACTTCGAGGCCCGCCCCGACAGGTATCAGCCAGTCAGGAGATCTTGGCCCCGCCAAGATTCCTTTTCGAGGGGGGGAGGTGTGACGTCCGGCGTATCGCCGTCCACCCTCCGACACCTCCCACAGAGAGCAGGGACGAATTACCTGCACCCGTCCACGGCCAAGCGCACGGGTAAACACCCCTTTCGCGGAGCTAAGGCAGCTGACCCGCAAATCACGCCCCGGAGATGGACCAATCATTTGCGCTACCGCGCAAATCACAGCACCCACGATCCACCTTCGCAACAACGACTCACCGAATCGCCCACCGTAACTCAGCCATACTTCATTTTTTCCAACATATATAATTATACATATTAAGTCTAGATCTAAGTACACACGACACTATTCGATGTAACACGAACAACACTCACACATAATTTTAAGATATATTTATAATCAATATTCTCTAAGAAGCGATGCGCTCGCGCGCGCACTCGACGCGCGCGACTCACGCGTAACGCGAGCCGCGCCCCACCGCAAGGGCCGTCCGCCCTACTCCTACCGTCCGCCCCACTCGAAGGGCTCAGCGACTCGCGCGCCACGAGAACCGAGGAGGTCTCGTGCACGCGAGTGGATCGTCATTTCGTCCCGGGCATCGCCCGGCTCCGGTTCTCTTCCGACTTCATCCCGGGCATCACCCGACTTCAGACCTCTCTCAAACCTCGAATTCTAACTCAAATCGTATTCAAGTTCCTATTCTATTTCTAAATCTAAGTTCTATTTCTAGTTCATTAAGTTACTCTAAATCTAGATAGGGAAGTAAGTGTATAGCTAGGATTAATCAAGAATATATCTTTATTTTATTTCTACATTCGAGTCCTTATTCATTTTATATCTACGCGACACCCTCCGGTTCTCGCGTACAACCATACACAGCGCTACTTTGCGGAGATACAGATACTTGAACCTCTGCATTAGATAGAGCGGACCGCCGCTTATCTGTGCCGAATACAAGTGGAAGATCTTCCGAGTGGACGATCATTCTTCGCCCTCCTGGAACGACGACGATAGAGCGGACCGCCGCTTATCCGACTCGAATCTAGTTAGGAGGAGAAGATCTCGTATGTGTCGCACCGCTACCAAGAAGACGCGCCGCGCCGGTAGAAAGAATTTCTTGCGACAACTTGTGCGGGAATATAACGGATCCCAGGCGTGCCCAGCCTACCATTCCGTGATTGCTGTTACTGCTGTCCGCATCCAGCCTCCTGCAGCACCACCGACATCTCCGACGCCAGCATCCGAGTCCGGTCAACGTCGCTGGACCCTCACTCCATTGACGCTCCCTCAACGCCCATCTTACGCGTCCACTGTCCCAGCCGGTGACCCTCGACGACAGCGGTACCTGGAAAGGGGATATTAAGGTGTTAATCGACGAAAGGTAAGTAAATTTCACTTTACCGCATCGAAAAGGGTAAAATTACCGCTCGCGTCCCATAAAAGGAAACCACGGTACCCATCACAATCGAGTGATCGGCCCTGTGTTTTATATTTCGTTTCGTACAGTCGACTCCGGAAAATTATCCCGGTCCCGGACGTGACACATGTATTCCTCGTCTACACTTCAAATGAATGTAAATGCGACACTTCCTTGCTAGGAAATAGCGTCTGCAGATGTCTAGGTATCGTAGCAATAGAGTTCTAATGCTTCTTAGAACGCGATATCGCATCTCATTTCTATGTTTCATGGTAAGATATAATATGATTTGCGAACTGTTATGTATTCCTCGCCTACACTTCAAATGAATGTAAATGCGACACTTCCTTGCAAGGAAATAGCGTTTGCAGATGTCTAGGTATCGTAGCAATAGAGTTCTAATGCTTCTTAAAACGCGATATCGCATCTCATTTCTATGTTTCATGGTAAGATATAATATGATTTGCGAAGTGTCATGTATTCCCCGTCTACACTTCAAATGAATGTAAATGCGACACTTCCTTGTTAGGAAATAGCGTCTGCAGATGTCTAGGTATCGTAGCAATAGAGTTCTAATGCTTCTTAAAGCGCGATATCGCATCTCATTTCTACGTTTCATGGTAAGATGTAATATGATTAGCGAAGTGTCATGTATTCCTCGTCTACACTTCAAATGAATGTAAATGCGACACTTCCTTGTTAGGAAATAGCGTTTGCAGATGTCTACGTATCGTAGCAATAGAGTTCATATGATTCTTAAAACGCGATATCGCATCTCATTTCTATGTTTCATGGTAAGATATAATATGATTTGCGAAGTGTCATGTATTCCTCGTCTACACTTCAAATGAATGTAAATGCGACACTTCCTTGGTAGGAAATAGCGTTTGCAGATGTCTACGTGTCGTAGCAATAGAGTTCATATGATTCTTAAAACGCGATATCGCATCTCATTTCGATGTTTCATGGTAAGATATAATATGATTTGCGAAGTGTCATGTATTCCTCGTCTACACTTCAAATGAATGTAAATGCGACACTTCCTTGCTAGGAAATAGCGTCTGCAGATGTCTAGGTATCGAAGAAATAGAGTTCAAATGCTGCTTAAAACGAGATACTGCATCTCATATCTATGTTTCATGATAAGATATAATATTCATTGCGAAGTGTTATGCATTCCTCGTCTACGATACAAATGAAAGTAAATGCGACACTTCCTTGCAAGGAAATAGCGTTTGTAGATGTCTACGTGTCGTAGCAATAAAGATCATATGATTCTTAAAACGCGATATCGCATCTCATTTCGATGTTTCATGGTAAGATGTAATATGATTTGCGAAGTGTTATGTATTTCTCGTCTACACTTCAAATGAATGTAAATGTGACACTTCCTTGCAAGGAAATATCGTTTGCAGATGTCTACGTATCGAAGAAATAGAGTTCAAATGCTTCTTAAAACGAGATATTGCAACTCATATCTATGTTTCATGATAAGATATAATATTCATTGCGAAGTGTTATGCATTCCTCGTCTACGATTCAAATGAATGTAAATGCGACACTTCCTTGCAAGGAAATTGCGTTTGCAGATGTGTACGTATCGAAGCAATAGAGTTAAAATGCTTCTTAAAACGCGATATCGCATCTCATTACTATGTTTCATGGTAAGATATAATTTGATTTGCGAAGTGTCATGTATTCCTCGTCTACACTTCAAATGAATGTAAATGCGACACTTCCTTGTTAGGAAATAGCGTCTGCAGATGTCTACGTGTCGTAGCAATAGAGTTCATATGATTCTTAAAACGCGATATCGCATCTCATTTCGATGTTTCATGGTAAGATATAATATGATTTGCGAAGTGTCATGTATTCCTTGTCTACACTTCAAATGAATGTAAATGCGACACTTCCTTGCTAGGAAATAGCGTCTGCAGATGTCTAGGTATCGAAGAAATAGGGTTCAAATGCTGCTTAAAACGAGATACTGCATCTCATATCTATGTTTCATGATAAGATATAATATTCATTGCGAAGTGTTATGCATTCCTCGTCTACGATACAAATGAAAGTAAATGCGACACTTCCTTGCAAGGAAATAGCGTTTGTAGATGTCTACGTGTCGTAGCAATAGAGTTCATATGATTCTTAAAACGCGATATCGCATCTCATTTCGATGTTTCATGGTAAGATGTAATATGATTTGCGAAGTGTTATGTATTTCTCGTCTACACTTCAAATGAATGTAAATGCGACACTTCCTTGCTAGGAAATAGCGTCTGCAGATGTCTAGGTATCGAAGAAATAGGGTTCAAATGCTGCTTAAAACGAGATACTGCATCTCATATCTATGTTTCATGATAAGATATAATATTCATTGCGAAGTGTTATGCATTCCTCGTCTACGATACAAATGAAAGTAAATGCGACACTTCCTTGCAAGGAAATAGCGTTTGTAGATGTCTACGTGTCGTAGCAATAGAGTTCATATGATTCTTAAAACGCGATATCGCATCTCATTTCGATGTTTCATGGTAAGATGTAATATGATTTGCGAAGTGTTATGTATTTCTCGTCTACACTTCAAATGAATGTAAATGTGACACTTCCTTGCAAGGAAATATCGTTTGCAGATGTCTACGTATCGAAGAAATAGAGTTCAAATGCTTCTTAAAACGAGATATTGCAACTCATATCTATGTTTCATGATAAGATATAATATTCATTGCGAAGTGTTATGCATTCCTCGTCTACGATTCAAATGAATGTAAATGCGACACTTCCTTGCAAGGAAATTGCGTTTATAGATGTGTACGTATCGAAGCAATAGAGTTAAAATGCTTCTTAAAACGCGATATCGCATCTCATTACTATGTTTCATGGTAAGATATAATATGATTTGCGAAGTGTCATGTATTCCTCGTCTACACTTCAAATGAATGTAAATGCGACACTTCCTTGTTAGGAAATAGCGTCTGCAGATGTCAAGGTATCGTAGCAATAGAGTTCTAATGCTTCTTAAAACGCGATATCGCATCTCATTTCTATGTTTCATGGTAAGATATAATATGATTTGCGAAGTGTTATGCATTCCTCGTCTACGATTCAAATGAATGTAAATGCGACACTTCCTTGCTAGGAAATAGCGTCTGCAGATGTCTAGGTATCGAAGAAATAGAGTTCAAATGCTTCTTAAAATGAGATATTGCAACTCATATCTATGTTTCATGATAAGATATAATATTCATTGCGAAGTGTTATGCATTCCTCGTCTACGATTCAAATGAATGTAAATGCGACACTTCCTTGCTAGGAAATAGCGTCTGCAGATGTCTAGGTATCGTAGCAATAGAGTTCTAATGCTTCTTAAAACGCGATATCGCATCTCATTTCTATGTTTCATGGTAAGATATAATATGATTTGCGAAGTGTCATGTATTCCTCGTCTACACTTAAAATGAATGTAAATGCGACACTTCCTTGCAAGGAAATAGCGTTTGCAGATGTGTACGTATCGTAGCAATAGAGTTCTTATGATTCTTAAAACGCGATATCGCATCTCATTTCTATGTTTCATGGTAAGATATAATATGATTTGCGAAGTGTCATGTATTCCTCGTCTACACTTCAAATGAATGTAAATGTGACACTTCCTTGCTAGGAAATAGCGTTTGCAGATGTCTACGTATCGTAGCAATAGATTTCTAATGCTTCTTAAAACGCGAAAGCGCATCTCATTTCTATGTTTCATGGTAAGATATAATATGATTTGCGAAGTGTCATGTATTCCTCGTCTACACTTCAAATGAATGTAAATGCGACACTTCCTTGCTAGGAAATAGCGTCTGCAGATGTCCAGGTATCGTAGCAATAGAGATCTAATGCTTCTTAAAACGCGATATCGCATCTCATTTCTATGTTTCATGGTAAGATATAATATGATTTGCGAAGTGTCATGTATTCCTCGTCTACACTTAAAATGAATGTAAATGCGACACTTCCTTGCAAGGAAATAGCGTTTGCCGATGTGTACGTATCGTAGCAATAGAGTTCTTATGATTCTTAAAACGCGATATCGCATCTCATTTCTATGTTTCATGGTAAGATATAATATGATTTGCGAAGTGTCATGTATTTCTCGTCTACACTTCAAATGAATGTAAATGTGACACTTCCTTGCAAGGAAATATCGTTTGCAGATGTCTACGTATCGAAGCAATAGAGTTTAAGTGCTTCTTAAAACGAGATATTGCAACTCATATCTATGTTTCATGATAAGATATAATATTCATTGCGAAGTGTTATGCATTCCTCGTCTACGATTCAAATGAATGTAAATGCGACACTTCCTTGCTAGGAAATAGCGTCTGCAGATGTCTAGGTATCGTAGCAATAGAGTTCTAATTCTTCTTAAAACGCGATATCGCATCTCATTTCTATGTTTCATGGTAAGATATAATATGATTTGCGAAGTGTCATGTATTCCTCGTCTACACTTCAAATGAATGTAAATGCGACACTTCCTTGCTAGGAAATAGCGCCTGCAGATATCTACGTATCGTAGCAATAGAGTTCATATGATTCTTAAAACGCGATATCGCATCTCATTTCTATGTTTCATGGTAAGATATAATATGATTTGCGAAGTGTCATGTATTCCTCGTCTACACTTCAAATGAATGTAAATGCGACACTTCCTTGCTAGGAAATAGCGTCTGCAGATGTCCAGGTATCGTAGCAATAGAGATCTAATGCTTCTTAAAACGCGATATCGCATCTCATTTCTATGTTTCATGGTAAGATATAATATGATTTGCGAAGTGTCATGTATTCCTCGTCTACACTTAAAATGAATGTAAATGCGACACTTCCTTGCAAGGAAATAGCGTTTGCCGATGTGTACGTATCGTAGCAATAGAGTTCTTATGATTCTTAAAACGCGATATCGCATCTCATTTCTATGTTTCATGGTAAGATATAATATGATTTGCGAAGTGTCATGTATTTCTCGTCTACACTTCAAATGAATGTAAATGTGACACTTCCTTGCAAGGAAATATCGTTTGCAGATGTCTACGTATCGAAGCAATAGAGTTTAAGTGCTTCTTAAAACGAGATATTGCAACTCATATCTATGTTTCATGATAAGATATAATATTCATTGCGAAGTGTTATGCATTCCTCGTCTACGATTCAAATGAATGTAAATGCGACACTTCCTTGCTAGGAAATAGCGTCTGCAGATGTCTAGGTATCGTAGCAATAGAGTTCTAATTCTTCTTAAAACGCGATATCGCATCTCATTTCTATGTTTCATGGTAAGATATAATATGATTTGCGAAGTGTCATGTATTCCTCGTCTACACTTCAAATGAATGTAAATGCGACACTTCCTTGCTAGGAAATAGCGCCTGCAGATATCTACGTATCGTAGCAATAGAGTTCATATGATTCTTAAAACGCGATATCGCATCTCATTTCTATGTTTCATGGTAAGATATAATATGATTTGCGAAGTGTCATGTATTCCTCGTCTACACTTCAAATGAATGTAAATGCGACACTTCCTTGCTAGGAAATAGCGTCTGCAGATGTCTAGGTATCGTAGCTATAGAGTTCTAATGCTTCTTAAAACGCGATATCGCATCTCATTTCTATGTTTCATGGTAAAATATAATATGATTTGCGAAGTGTCATGTATTCCTCGTCTACACTTCAAATGAATGTAAATGCGACACTTCCTTGTTAGGAAATAGCGTCTGCAGATGTCTAGGTATCGTAGCAATAGAGTTCTAATGCTTCTTAAAACGCGATATCGCACCTCATTTCTACGTTTCATGGTAAGATGTAATATGATTTGCGAAGTGTTATGTATTCCTCGTCTACACTTCAAATGAATGTAAATGCGACACTTCCTTGCAAGGAAATTGCGTTTGCAGATGTGTACGTATCGAAGCAATAGAGTTAAAATGCTTCTTAAAACGCGATATCGCATCTCATTACTATGTTTCATGGTAGGATATAATATGATTTGCGAAGTGTCATGTATTCCTCGTCTACACTTCAAATGAATGTAAATGCGACACTTCCTTGTTCGGAAATAGCGTCTGCAGATGTCAAGGTATCGTAGCAATAGAGTTCTAATGCTTCTTAAAACGCGATATCGCATCTCATTTCTATGTTTCATGGCAAGATATAATATGATTTGCGAAATGTCATGTATTCCTCGTCTACACTTCAAATGAATGTAAATGCGACACTTCCTTGGTAGGAAATAGCGTTTGCAGATGACTACGTGTCGTAGCAATAGAGTTCATATGATTCTTAAAACGCGATATCGCATCTCATTTCGATGTTTCATGGTAAGATATAATATGATTTGCGAAGTGTCATGTATTCCTCGTCTACACTTCAAATGAATGTAAATGCGACACTTCCTTGCTAGGAAATAGCGTCTGCAGATGTCTAGGTATCGAAGAAATAGAGTTCAAATGCTTCTTAAAATGAGATATTGCAACTCATATCTATGTTTCATGATAAGATATAATATTCATTGCGAAGTGTTATGCACTCCTCGTCTACGATTCAAATGAATGTAAATGCGACACTTCCTTGCTAGGAAATAGCGTCTGCAGATGTCTAGGTATCGTAGCAATAGAGTTCTAATGCTTCTTAAAACGCGATATCGCATCTCATTTCTATGTTTCATGGTAGGATATAATATGATTTGCGAAGTGTCATGTATTCCCCGTCTACACTTCAAATGAATGTAAATGCGACACTTCCTTGTTAGGAAATAGCGTCTGCAGATGTCTAGGTATCCTAGCAATAGAGTTCTAATGCTTCTTAAAGCGCGATATCGCATCTCATTTCTACGTTTCATGGTAAGATGTAATATGATTTGCGAAGTGTCATGTATTCTTCGTCTACACTTCAAATGAATGTAAATGCGACACTTACTTGCTAGGAAATAGCGTCTGCAGATGCCTAGGTATCGTAGCAATAGTGTTCTAATGCTTCTTAAAACGCGATATCGCATCTCATTTCTATGTTTCATGGTAAGATATAATATGATTTGCAAAGTGTCATGTATTCCTCGTCTACACTTCAAATGAATGTAAATGCGACACTTCCTTGTTAGGAAATAGCGTTTGCAGATGTCTACGTATCGTAGCAATAGAGTTCATATGATTCTTAAAACGCGATATCGCATCTCATTTCTATGTTTCATGGTAAGATATAATATGATTTGCGAAGTGTCATGTATTCCTCGTCTACACTTCAAATGAATGTAAATGCGACACTTCCTTGCTAGGAAATAGCGTCTGCAGATGTCTAGGTATCGAAGAAATAGAGTTCAAATGCTGCTTAAAACGAGATACTGCATCTCATATCTATGTTTCATGATAAGATATAATATTCATTGCGAAGTGTTATGCATTCCTCGTCTACGATTCAAATGAAAGTAAATGCGACACTTCCTTGCAAGGAAATAGCGTTTGCAGATGTCTACGTGTCGTAGCAATAGAGTTCACATGATTCTTAAAACGCGATATCGCATCTCATTTCGATGTTTCATGGTAAGATATAATATGATTTGCGAAGTGTCATGTATTCCTCGTCTACACTTCAAATGAATGTAAATGCGACACTTCCTTGTTAGGAAATAGCGTCTGCAGATGTCAAGGTATCGTAGCAATAGAGTTCTAATGCTTCTTAAAGCGCGATATCGCATCTCATTTCTGCGTTTCATGGTAAGATGTAATATGATTTGCGAAGTGTCATGTATTCCTCGTCTACACTTCAAATGAATGTAAATGCGACACTTCCTTGCTAGGAAATAGCGTCTGCAGATGTCTAGGTATCGTAGCAATAGAGTTCTAATGCTTCTTAAAACGCGATATCGCATCTCATTTCTATGTTTCATGGTAAGATATAATATGATTTGCGAACTGTTATGTATTCCTCGCCTACACTTCAAATGAATGTAAATGCGACACTTCCTTGCAAGGAAATAGCGTTTGCAGATGTCTAGGTATCGTAGCAATAGAGTTCTAATGCTTCTTAAAACGCGATATCGCATCTCATTTCTATGTTTCATGGTAGGATATAATATGATTTGCGAAGTGTCATGTATTCCCCGTCTACACTTCAAATGAATGTAAATGCGACACTTCCTTGTTAGGAAATAGCGTCTGCAGATGTCTAGGTATCGTAGCAATAGAGTTCTAATGCTTCTTAAAGCGCGATATCGCATCTCATTTCTACGTTTCATGGTAAGATGTAATATGATTAGCGAAGTGTCATGTATTCCTCGTCTACACTTCAAATGAATGTAAATGCGACACTTCCTTGTTAGGAAATAGCGTTTGCAGATGTCTACGTATCGTAGCAATAGAGTTCATATGATTCTTAGAACGCGATATCGCATCTCATTACTATGTTTCATGGTAGGATATAATATGATTTGCGAAGTGTCATGTATTCCTCGTCTACACTTCAAATGAATGTAAATGCGACACTTCCTTGTTTGGAAATAGCGTCTGCAGATGTCAAGGTATCGTAGCAATAGAGTTCTAATGCTTCTTAAAACGCGATATCGCATCTCATTTCTATGTTTCATGGTAAGATATAATATGATTTGCGAAGTGTCATGTATTCCTCGTCTACACTTCAAATGAATGTAAATGCGACACTTCCTTGGTAGGAAATAGCGTTTGCAGATGTCTACGTGTCGTAGCAATAGAGTTCATATGATTCTTAAAACGCGATATCGCATCTCATTTCGATGTTTCATGGTAAGATATAATATGATTTGCGAAGTGTCATGTATTCCTCGTCTACACTTCAAATGAATGTAAATGCGACACTTCCTTGCTAGGAAATAGCGTCTGCAGATGTCTAGGTATCGAAGAAATAGAGTTCAAATGCTGCTTAAAACGAGATACTGCATCTCATATCTATGTTTCATGATAAGATATAATATTCATTGCGAAGTGTTATGCATTCCTCGTCTACGATTCAAATGAAAGTAAATGCGACACTTCCTTGCAAGGAAATAGCGTTTGCAGATGTCTACGTGTCGTAGCAATAGAGTTCACATGATTCTTAAAACGCGATATCGCATCTCATTTCGATGTTTCATGGTAAGATATAATATGATTTGCGAAGTGTCATGTATTCCTCGTCTACACTTCAAATGAATGTAAATGCGACACTTCCTTGTTAGGAAATAGCGTCTGCAGATGTCAAGGTATCGTAGCAATAGAGTTCTAATGCTTCTTAAAGCGCGATATCGCATCTCATTTCTGCGTTTCATGGTAAGATGTAATATGATTTGCGAAGTGTCATGTATTCCTCGTCTACACTTCAAATGAATGTAAATGCGACACTTCCTTGCTAGGAAATAGCGTCTGCAGATGTCTAGGTATCGTAGCAATAGAGTTCTAATGCTTCTTAAAACGCGATATCGCATCTCATTTCTATGTTTCATGGTAAGATATAATATGATTTGCGAACTGTTATGTATTCCTCGCCTACACTTCAAATGAATGTAAATGCGACACTTCCTTGCAAGGAAATAGCGTTTGCAGATGTCTAGGTATCGTAGCAATAGAGTTCTAATGCTTCTTAAAACGCGATATCGCATCTCATTTCTATGTTTCATGGTAGGATATAATATGATTTGCGAAGTGTCATGTATTCCCCGTCTACACTTCAAATGAATGTAAATGCGACACTTCCTTGTTAGGAAATAGCGTCTGCAGATGTCTAGGTATCGTAGCAATAGAGTTCTAATGCTTCTTAAAGCGCGATATCGCATCTCATTTCTACGTTTCATGGTAAGATGTAATATGATTAGCGAAGTGTCATGTATTCCTCGTCTACACTTCAAATGAATGTAAATGCGACACTTCCTTGTTAGGAAATAGCGTTTGCAGATGTCTACGTATCGTAGCAATAGAGTTCATATGATTCTTAGAACGCGATATCGCATCTCATTACTATGTTTCATGGTAGGATATAATATGATTTGCGAAGTGTCATGTATTCCTCGTCTACACTTCAAATGAATGTAAATGCGACACTTCCTTGTTTGGAAATAGCGTCTGCAGATGTCAAGGTATCGTAGCAATAGAGTTCTAATGCTTCTTAAAACGCGATATCGCATCTCATTTCTATGTTTCATGGTAAGATATAATATGATTTGCGAAGTGTCATGTATTCCTCGTCTACACTTCAAATGAATGTAAATGCGACACTTCCTTGGTAGGAAATAGCGTTTGCAGATGTCTACGTGTCGTAGCAATAGAGTTCATATGATTCTTAAAACGCGATATCGCATCTCATTTCGATGTTTCATGGTAAGATATAATATGATTTGCGAAGTGTCATGTATTCCTCGTCTACACTTCAAATGAATGTAAATGCGACACTTCCTTGCTAGGAAATAGCGTCTGCAGATGTCTAGGTATCGAAGAAATAGAGTTCAAATGCTTCTTAAAACGCGATATCGCATCTCATTTCTATGTTTCATGGTAAGATATAATATGATTTGCGAAGTGTCATGTATTCCTCGTCTACACTTCAAAGGAATGTAAATGCGACACTTCCTTGCTAGGAAATAGCGTCTGCAGATGTCTAGGTATCGTAGCAATAGAGTTCTAATGCTTCTTAAAACGCGATATCGCATCTCATTTCTATGTTTCATGGTAGGATATAATATGATTTGCGAAGTGTCATGTATTCCCCGTCTACACTTCAAATGAATGTAAATGCGACACTTCCTTGTTAGGAAATAGCGTCTGCAGATGTCTAGGTATCCTAGCAATAGAGTTCTAATGCTTCTTAAAGCGCGATATCGCATCTCATTTCTACGTTTCATGGTAAGATGTAATATGATTTGCGAAGTGTCATGTATTCTTCGTCTACACCTCAAATGAATGTAAATGCGACACTTACTTGCTAGGAAATAGCGTCTGCAGATGCCTAGGTATCGTAGCAATAGTGTTCTAATGCTTCTTAAAACGCGATATCGCATCGCATTTCTATGTTTCATGGTAAGATATAATATGATTTGCGAAGTGTCATGTATTCCTCGTCTACACTTCAAATGAATGTAAATGCGACACTTCCTTGTTAGGAAATAGCGTTTGCAGATGTCTACGTATCGTAGCAATAGAGTTCATATGATTCTTAAAACGCGATATCGCATCTCATTTCTATGTTTCATGGTAAGATATAATATGATTTGCGAAGTGTCATGTATTCCTCGTCTACACTTCAAATGAATGTAAATGCGACACTTCCTTGCTAGGAAATAGCGTCTGCAGATGTCTAGGTATCGAAGAAATAGAGTTCAAATGCTGCTTAAAACGAGATACTGCATCTCATATCTATGTTTCATGATAAGATATAATATTCATTGCGAAGTGTTATGCATTCCTCGTCTACGATTCAAATGAAAGTAAATGCGACACTTCCTTGCAAGGAAATAGCGTTTGCAGATGTCTACGTGTCGTAGCAATAGAGTTCACATGATTCTTAAAACGCGATATCGCATCTCATTTCGATGTTTCATGGTAAGATATAATATGATTTGCGAAGTGTCATGTATTCCTCGTCTACACTTCAAATGAATGTAAATGCGACACTTCCTTGTTAGGAAATAGCGTCTGCAGATGTCAAGGTATCGTAGCAATAGAGTTCTAATGCTTCTTAAAGCGCGATATCGCATCTCATTTCTGCGTTTCATGGTAAGATGTAATATGATTTGCGAAGTGTCATGTATTCCTCGTCTACACTTCAAATGAATGTAAATGCGACACTTCCTTGCTAGGAAATAGCGTCTGCAGATGTCTAGGTATCGTAGCAATAGAGTTCTAATGCTTCTTAAAACGCGATATCGCATCTCATTTCTATGTTTCATGGTAAGATATAATATGATTTGCGAACTGTTATGTATTCCTCGCCTACACTTCAAATGAATGTAAATGCGACACTTCCTTGCAAGGAAATAGCGTTTGCAGATGTCTAGGTATCGTAGCAATAGAGTTCTAATGCTTCTTAAAACGCGATATCGCATCTCATTTCTATGTTTCATGGTAGGATATAATATGATTTGCGAAGTGTCATGTATTCCCCGTCTACACTTCAAATGAATGTAAATGCGACACTTCCTTGTTAGGAAATAGCGTCTGCAGATGTCTAGGTATCGTAGCAATAGAGTTCTAATGCTTCTTAAAGCGCGATATCGCATCTCATTTCTACGTTTCATGGTAAGATGTAATATGATTAGCGAAGTGTCATGTATTCCTCGTCTACACTTCAAATGAATGTAAATGCGACACTTCCTTGTTAGGAAATAGCGTTTGCAGATGTCTACGTATCGTAGCAATAGAGTTCATATGATTCTTAGAACGCGATATCGCATCTCATTTCTATGTTTCATGGTAAGATATAATATGATTTGCGAAGTGTCATGTATTCCTCGTCTACACTTCAAATGAATGTAAATGCGACACTTCCTTGCAAGGAAATTGCGTTTGCAGATGTGTACGTATCGAAGCAATAGAGTTAAAATGCTTCTTAAAACGCGATATCGCATCTCATTACTATGTTTCATGGTAAGATATAATATGATTTGCGAAGTGTCATGTATTCCTCGTCTACACTTCAAATGAATGTAAATGCGACACTTCCTTGTTAGGAAATAGCGTCTGCAGATGTCAAGGTATCGTAGCAATAGAGTTCTAATGCTTCTTAAAACGCGATATCGCATCTCATTTCTATGTTTCATGGTAAGATATAATATGATTTGCGAAGTGTCATGTATTCCTCGTCTACACTTCAAATGAATGTAAATGCGACACTTCCTTGGTAGGAAATAGCGTTTGCAGATGTCTACGTGTCGTAGCAATAGAGTTCATATGATTCTTAAAACGCGATATCGCATCTCATTTCGATGTTTCATGGTAAGATATAATATGATTTGCGAAGTGTCATGTATTCCTCGTCTACACTTCAAATGAATGTAAATGCGACACTTCCTTGCTAGGAAATAGCGTCTGCAGATGTCTAGGTATCGAAGAAATAGAGTTCAAATGCTTCTTAAAATGAGATATTGCAACTCATATCTATGTTTCATGATAAGATATAATATTCATTGCGAAGTGTTATGCACTCCTCGTCTACGATTCAAATGAATGTAAATGCGACACTTCCTTGCTAGGAAATAGCGTCTGCAGATGTCTAGGTATCGTAGCAATAGAGTTCTAATGCTTCTTAAAACGCGATATCGCATCTCATTTCTATGTTTCATGGTAAGATATAATATGATTTGCGAAGTGTCATGTATTCCTCGTCTACACTTAAAATGAATGTAAATGCGACACTTCCTTGCAAGGAAATAGCGTTTGCAGATGTGTACGTATCGTAGCAATAGAGTTCTTATGATTCTTAAAACGCGATATCGCATCTCATTTCTATGTTTCATGGTAAGATATAATATGATTTGCGAAGTGTCATGTATTCCTCGTCTACACTTCAAATGAATGTAAATGCGACACTTCCTTGCTAGGAAATAGCGTTTGCAGATGTCTACGTATCGTAGCAATAGATTTCTAATGCTTCTTAAAACGCGAAAGCGCATCTCATTTCTATGTTTCATGGTAAGATATAATGTGATTTGCGAAGTGTCATGTATTCCTCGTCTACACTTCAAATGAATGTAAATGCGACACTTCCTTGCTAGGAAATAGCGTCTGCTGATGTCCAGGTATCGTAGCAATAGAGATCTAATGCTTCTTAAAACGCGATATCGCATCTCATTTCTATGTTTCATGGTACGATATAATATGATTTGCGAAGTGTCATGAATTCCTCGTCTACACTTAAAATGAATGTAAATGCGACACTTCCTTGCAAGGAAATAGCGTTTGCAGATGTGTACGTATCGTAGCAATAGAGTTCTTATGATTCTTAAAACGCGATATCGCATCTCATTTCTATGTTTCATGGTAAGATATAATATGATTTGCGAAGTGTCATGTATTTCTCGTCTACACTTCAAATGAATGTAAATGTGACACTTCCTTGCAAGGAAATATCGTTTGCAGATGTCTACGTATCGAAGCAATAGAGTTTAAGTGCTTCTTAAAACGAGATATTGCAACTCATATCTATGTTTCATGATAAGATATAATATTCATTGCGAAGTGTTATGCATTCCTCGTCTACGATTCAAATGAATGTAAATGCGACACTTCCTTGCTAGGAAATAGCGTCTGCAGATGTCTAGGTATCGTAGCAATAGAGTTCTAATGCTTCTTAAAACGCGATATCGCATCTCATTTCTATGTTTCATGGTAAGATATAATATGATTTGCGAACTGTTATGTATTCCTCGCCTACACTTCAAATGAATGTAAATGCGACACTTCCTTGCAAGGAAATAGCGTTTGCAGATGTCTAGGTATCGTAGCAATAGAGTTCTAATGCTTCTTAAAACGCGATATCGCATCTCATTTCTATGTTTCATGGTAAGATATAATATGATTTGCGAAGTGTCATGTATTCCCCGTCTACACTTCAAATGAATGTAAATGCGACACTTCCTTGTTAGGAAATAGCGTCTGCAGATGTCTAGGTATCGTAGCAATAGAGTTCTAATGCTTCTTAAAGCGCGATATCGCATCTCATTTCTACGTTTCATGGTAAGATGTAATATGATTAGCGAAGTGTCATGTATTCCTCGTCTACACTTCAAATGAATGTAAATGCGACACTTCCTTGTTAGGAAATAGCGTTTGCAGATGTCTACGTATCGTAGCAATAGAGTTCATATGATTCTTAAAACGCGATATCGCATCTCATTTCTATGTTTCATGGTAAGATATAATATGATTTGCGAAGTGTCATGTATTCCTCGTCTACGATTCAAATGAATGTAAATGCGACACTTCCTTGCTAGGAAATAGCGTCTGCAGATGTCTACGTGTCGTAGCAATAGAGTTCATATGATTCTTAAAACGCGATATCGCACCACATTTCGATGTTTCATGGTAAGATATAATATGATTTGCGAAGTGTCATGTATTCCTCGTCTACACTTCAAATGAATGTAAATGCGACACTTCCTTGCTAGGAAATAGCGTCTGCAGATGTCTAGGTATCGAAGAAATAGAGTTCAAATGCTGCTTAAAACGAGATACTGCATCTCATATCTATGTTTCATGATAAGATATAATATTCATTGCGAAGTGTTATGCATTCCTCGTCTACGATACAAATGAAAGTAAATGCGACACTTCCTTGCAAGGAAATAGCGTTTGTAGATGTCTACGTGTCGTAGCAATAGAGTTCATATGATTCTTAAAACGCGATATCGCATCTCATTTCGATGTTTCATGGTAAGATGTAATATGATTTGCGAAGTGTTATGTATTTCTCGTCTACACTTCAAATGAATGTAAATGTGACACTTCCTTGCAAGGAAATATCGTTTGCAGATGTCTACGTATCGAAGAAATAGAGTTCAAATGCTTCTTAAAACGAGATATTGCAACTCATATCTATGTTTCATGATAAGATATAATATTCATTGCGAAGTGTTATGCATTCCTCGTCTACGATTCAAATGAGTGTAAATGCGACACTTCCTTGCAAGGAAATTGCGTTTGCAGATGTGTACGTATCGAAGCAATAGAGTTAAAATGCTTCTTAAAACGCGATATCGCATCTCATTACTATGTTTCATGGTAAGATATAATATGATTTGCGAAGTGTCATGTATTCCTCGTCTACACTTCAAATGAATGTAAATGCGACACTTCCTTGTTAGGAAATAGCGTCTGCAGATGTCAAGGTATCGTAGCAATAGAGTTCTAATGCTTCTTAAAACGCGATATCGCATCTCATTTCTATGTTTCATGGTAAGATATAATATGATTTGCGAAGTGTCATGTATTCCTCGTCTACACTTCAAATGAATGTAAATGCGACACTTCCTTGGTAGGAAATAGCGTTTGCAGATGTCTACGTGTCGTAGCAATAGAGTTCATATGATTCTTAAAACGCGATATCGCATCTCATTTCGATGTTTCATGGTAAGATATAATATGATTTGCGAAGTGTCATGTATTCCTCGTCTAAACTTCAAATGAATGTAAATGCGACACTTCCTTGCAAGGAAATTGCGTTTGCAGATGTGTACGTATCGAAGCAATAGAGTTAAAATGCTTCTTAAAACGCGATATCGCATCTCATTACTATGTTTCATGGTAAGATATAATATGATTTGCGAAGTGTCATGTATTCCTCGTCTACACTTCAAATGAATGTAAATGCGACACTTCCTTGTTAGGAAATAGCGTCTGCAGATGTCAAGGTATCGTAGCAATAGAGTTCTAATGCTTCTTAAAACGCGATATCGCATCTCATTTCTATGTTTCATGGTAAGATATAATATGATTTGCGAAGTGTCATGTATTCCTCGTCTACACTTCAAATGAATGTAAATGCGACACTTCCTTGGTAGGATATAGCGTTTGCAGATGTCTAAGTGTCGTAGCAATAGAGTTCATATGATTCTTAAAACGCGATATCGCATCTCATTTCGATGTTTCATGGTAAGATATAATATGATTTGCGAAGTGTCATGTATTCCTCGTCTACACTTCAAATGAATGTAAATGCGACACTTCCTTGCTAGGAAATAGCGTCTGCAGATGTCTAGGTATCGTAGCAATAGAGTTCTAATGCTTCTTAAAACGCGATATCGCATCTCATTTCTATGTTTCATGGTAAGATATAATATGATTTGCGAAGTGTCATGTATTCCTCGTCTACACTTAAAATGAATGTAAATGCGACACTTCCTTGCAAGGAAATAGCGTTTGCAGATGTGTACGTATCGTAGCAATAGAGTTCTTATGATTCTTAAAATGCGATATCGCATCTCATTTCTATGTTTCATGGTAAGATATAATATGATTTGCGAAGTGTCATGTATTCCTCGTCTACACTTCAAATGAATGTAAATGCGACACTTCCTTGCTAGGAAATAGCGTTTGCAGATGTCTACGTATCGTAGCAATAGATTTCTAATGCTTCTTAAAACGCGAAAGCGCATCTCATTTCTATGTTTCATGGTAAGATATAATATGATTTGCGAAGTGTCATGTATTCCTCGTCTACACTTCAAATGAATGTAAATGCGACACTTCCTTGCTAGGAAATAGCGTCTGCTGATGTCCAGGTATCGTAGCAATAGAGATCTAATGCTTCTTAAAACGCGATATCGCATCTCATTTCTATGTTTCATGGTAAGATATAATATGATTTGCGAAGTGTCATGAATTCCTCGTCTACACTTAAAATGAATGTAAATGCGACACTTCCTTGCAAGGAAATAGCGTTTGCAGATGTGTACGTATCGTAGCAATAGAGTTCTTATGATTCTTAAAACGCGATATCGCATCTCATTTCTATGTTTCATGGTAAGATATAATATGATTTGCGAAGTGTCATGTATTTCTCGTCTACACTTCAAATGAATGTAAATGTGACACTTCCTTGCAAGGAAATATCGTTTGCAGATGTCTACGTATCGAAGCAATAGAGTTTAAGTGCTTCTTAAAACGAGATATTGCAACTCATATCTATGTTTCATGATAAGATATAATATTCATTGCGAAGTGTTATGCATTCCTCGTCTACGATTCAAATGAATGTAAATGCGACACTTCCTTGCTAGGAAATAGCATCTGCAGATGTCTAGGTATCGTAGCAATAGAGTTCTAATGCTTCTTAAAACGCGATATCGCATCTCATTTCTATGTTTCATGGTAAGATATAATATGATTTGCGAACTGTTATGTATTCCTCGCCTACACTTCAAATGAATGTAAATGCGACACTTCCTTGCAAGGAAATAGCGTTTGCAGATGTCTAGGTATCGTAGCAATAGAGTTCTAATGCTTCTTAAAACGCGATATCGCATCTCATTTCTATGTTTCATGGTAAGATATAATATGATTTGCGAAGTGTCATGTATTCCCCGTCTACACTTCAAATGAATGTAAATGCGACACTTCCTTGTTAGGAAATAGCGTCTGCAGATGTCTAGGTATCGTAGCAATAGAGTTCTAATGCTTCTTAAAGCGCGATATCGCATCTCATTTCTACGTTTCATGGTAAGATGTAATATGATTTGCGAAGTGTTATGTATTTCTCGTCTACACTTCAAATGAATGTAAATGTGACACTTCCTTGCAAGGAAATATCGTTTGCAGATGTCTACGTATCGAAGAAATAGAGTTCAAATGCTTCTTAAAACGAGATATTGCAACTCATATCTATGTTTCATGATAAGATATAATATTCATTGCGAAGTGTTATGCATTCCTCGTCTACGATTCAAATGAATGTAAATGCGACACTTCCTTGCAAGGAAATTGCGTTTGCAGATGTGTACGTATCGAAGCAATAGAGTTAAAATGCTTCTTAAAACGCGATATCGCATCTCATTACTATGTTTCATGGTAAGATATAATATGATTTGCGAAGTGTCATGTATTCCTCGTCTACACTTCAAATGAATGTAAATGCGACACTTCCTTGTTAGGAAATAGCGTCTGCAGATGTCAAGGTATCGTAGCAATAGAGTTCTAATGCTTCTTAAAACGCGATATCGCATCTCATTTCTATGTTTCATGGTAAGATATAATATGATTTGCGAAGTGTCATGTATTCCTCGTCTACACTTCAAATGAATGTAAATGCGACACTTCCTTGGTAGGAAATAGCGTTTGCAGATGTCTACGTGTCGTAGCAATAGAGTTCATATGATTCTTAAACCGCTATATCGCATCTCATTTCGATGTTTCATGGTAAGATATAATATGATTTGCGAAGTGTCATGTATTCCTCGTCTACACTTCAAATGAATGTAAATGCGACACTTCCTTGCTAGGAAATAGCGTCTGCTGATGCCCAGGTATCGTAGCAATAGAGATCTAATGCTTCTTAAAACGCGATATCGCATCTCATTTCTATGTTTCATGGTAAGATATAATATGATTTGCGAAGTGTCATGAATTCCTCGTCTACACTTAAAATGAATGTAAATGCGACACTTCCTTGCAAGGAAATAGCGTTTGCAGATGTGTACGTATCGTAGCAATAGAGTTCTTATGATTCTTAATACGCGATATCGCATCTCATTTCTATGTTTCATGGTAAGATATAATATGATTTGCGAAGTGTCATGTATTTCTCGTCTACACTTCAAATGAATGTAAATGTGACACTTCCTTGCAAGGAAATATCGTTTGCAGATGTCTACGTATCGAAGCAATAGAGTTTAAGTGCTTCTTAAAACGAGATATTGCAACTCATATCTATGTTTCATGATAAGATATAATATTCATTGCGAAGTGTTATGCATTCCTCGTCTACGATTCAAATGAATGTAAATGCGACACTTCCTTGCTAGGAAATAGCGTCTGCAGATGTCTAGGTATCGTAGCAATAGAGTTCTAATGCTTCTTAAAACGCGATATCGCATCTCATTTCTATGTTTCATGGTAAGATATAATATGATTTGCGAAATGTTATGTATTCCTCGCCTACACTCCAAATGAATGTAAATGCGACACTTCCTTGCAAGGAAATAGCGTTTGCAGATGTCTAGGTATCGTAGCAATAGAGTTCTAATGCTTCTTAAAACGCGATATCGCATCTCATTTCTATGTTTCATGGTAAGATATAATATGATTTGCGAAGTGTCATGTATTCCTCGTCTACGATTCAAATGAATGTAAATGCGACACTTCCTTGCTCTGAAATAGCGTCTGCAGATGTCTACGTGTCGTAGTAATAGAGTTCATATGATTCTTAAAACACGATATCGCATCTCATTTCGATGTTTCATGGTAAGATATAATATGATTTGCGAAGTGTCATGTATTCCTCGTCTACACTTCAAATGAATGTAAATGCGACACTTCCTTGCTAGGAAATAGCGTCTGCAGATGTCTAGGTATCGAAGAAATAGAGTTCAAATGCTGCTTAAAACGAGATACTGCATCTCATATCTATGTTTCATGATAAGATATAATATTCATTGCGAAGTGTTATGCATTCCTCGTCTACGATACAAATGAATGTAAATGCGACACTTCCTTGCAAGGAAATAGCGTTTGTAGATGTCTACGTGTCGTAGCAATAGAGTTCATATGATTCTTAAAACGCGATATCGCATCTCATTTCGATGTTTCATGGTAAGATGTAATATGATTTGCGAAGTGTTATGTATTTCTCGTCTACACTTCAAATGAATGTAAATGTGACACTTCCTTGCAAGGAAATATCGTTTGCAGATGTCTACGTATCGAAGAAATAGAGTTCAAATGCTTCTTAAAACGAGATATTGCAACTCATATCTATGTTTCATGATAAGATATAATATTCATTGCGAAGTGTTATGCATTCCTCGTCTACGATTCAAATGAATGTAAATGCGACACTTCCTTGCAAGGAAATTGCGTTTGCAGATGTGTACGTATCGAAGCAATAGAGTTAAAATGCTTCTTAAAACGCGATATCGCATCTCATTACTATGTTTCATGGTAAGATATAATATGATTTGCGAAGTGTCATGTATTCCTCGTCTACACTTCAAATGAATGTAAATGCGACACTTCCTTGTTAGGAAATAGCGTCTGCAGATGTCAAGGTATCGTAGCAATAGAGTTCTAATGCTTCTTAAAACGCGATATCGCATCTCATTTCTATGTTTCATGGTAAGATATAATATGATTTGCGAAGTGTCATGTATTCCTCGTCTACACTTCAAATGAATGTAAATGCGACACTTCCTTGGTAGGAAATAGCGTTTGCAGATGTCTACGTGTCGTAGCAATAGAGTTCATATGATTCTTAAAACGCGATATCGCATCTCATTTCGATGTTTCATGGTAAGATATAATATGATTTGCGAAGTGTCATGTATTCCTCGTCTACACTTCAAATGAATGTAAATGCGACACTTCCTTGTTAGGAAATAGCGTCTGCAGATGTCTAGGTATCGAAGAAATAGAGTTCAAATGCTTCTTAAAATGAGATATTGCAACTCATATCTATGTTTCATGATAAGATATAATATTCATTGCGAAGTGTTATGCATTCCTCGTCTACGATTCAAATGAATGTAAATGCGACACTTCCTTGCTAGGAAATAGCGTCTGTAGATGTCTAGGTATCGTAGGAATAGAGTTCTAATGCTTCTTAAAACGCGATATCGCATCTCATTTCTATGTTTCATGGTAAGATATAATATGATTTGCGAAGTGTCATGTATTCCTCGTCTACACTTAAAATGAATGTAAATGCGACACTTCCTTGCAAGGAAATAGCGTTTGCAGATGTGTACGTATCGTGGCAATAGAGTTCTTATGATTCTTAAAACGCGATATCGCATCTCATTTCTATGTTTCATGGTAATATATAATATGATTTGCGAAGTGTCATGTATTCCTCGTCTACACTTCAAATGAATGTAAATGCGACACTTCCTTGCTAGGAAATAGCGTTTGCAGATGTCTACGTATCGTAGCAATAGATTTCTAATGCTTCTTAAAACGCGAAAGCGCATCTCATTTCTATGTTTCATGGTAAGATATAATATGATTTGCGAAGTGTCATGTATTCCTCGTCTACACTTCAAATGAATGTAAATGCGACACTTCCTTGCTAGGAAATAGCGTCTGCTGATGTCCAGGTATCGTAGCAATAGAGATCTAATGCTTCTTAAAACGCGATATCGCATCTCATTTCTATGTTTCATGGTAAGATATAATATGATTTGCGAAGTGTCATGAATTCCTCGTCTACACTTAAAATGAATGTAAATGCGACACTTCCTTGCAAGGAAATAGCGTTTGCAGATGTGTACGTATCGTAGCAATAGAGTTCTTATGATTCTTAAAACGCGATATCGCATCTCATTTCTATGTTTCATGGTAAGATATAATATGATTTGCGAAGTGTCATGTATTTCTCGTCTACACTTCAAATGAATGTAAATGTGACACTTCCTTGCAAGGAAATATCGTTTGCAGATGTCTACGTATCGAAGCAATAGAGTTTAAGTGCTTCTTAAAACGAGATATTGCAACTCATATCTATGTTTCATGATAAGATATAATATTCATTGCGAATTGTTATGCATTCCTCGTCTACGATTCAAATGAATGTAAATGCGACACTTCCTTGCTAGGAAATAGCGTCTGCAGATGTCTAGGTATCGTAGCAATAGAGTTCTAATGCTTCTTAAAACGCGATATCGCATCTCATTTCTATGTTTCATGGTAAGATATAATATGATTTGCGAACTGTTATGTATTCCTCGCCTACACTTCAAATGAATGTAAATGCGACACTTCCTTGCAAGGAAATAGCGTTTGCAGATGTCTAGGTATCGTAGCAATAGAGTTCTAATGCTTCTTAAAACGCGATATCGCATCTCATTTCTATGTTTCATGGTAAGATATAATATGATTTGCGAAGTGTCATGTATTCCTCGTCTACGATTCAAATGAATGTAAATGCGACACTTCCTTGCTAGGAAATAGCGTCTGCAGATGTCTACGTGTCGTAGCAATAGAGTTCATATGATTCTTAAAACGCGATATCGCATCTCATTTCTATGTTTCATGGTAAGATATAATATGATTTGCGAAGTGTCATGTATTCCTCGTCTACACTTCAAATGAATGTAAATGCGACACTTCCTTGGTAGGAAATAGCGTTTGCAGATGTCTACGTGTCGTAGCAATAGAGTTCATATGATTCTTAAAACGCGATATCGCATCTCATTTCGATGTTTCATGGTAAGATATAATATGATTTGCGAAGTGTCATGTATTCCTCGTCTAAACTTCAAATGAATGTAAATGCGACACTTCCTTGCAAGGAAATTGCGTTTGCAGATGTGTACGTATCGAAGCAATAGAGTTAAAATGCTTCTTAAAACGCGATATCGCATCTCATTACTATGTTTCATGGTAAGATATAATATGATTTGCGAAGTGTCATGTATTCCTCGTCTACACTTCAAATGAATGTAAATGCGACACTTCCTTGTTAGGAAATAGCGTCTGCAGATGTCAAGGTATCGTAGCAATAGAGTTCTAATGCTTCTTAAAACGCGATATCGCATCTCATTTCTATGTTTCATGGTAAGATATAATATGATTTGCGAAGTGTCATGTATTCCTCGTCTACACTTCAAATGAATGTAAATGCGACACTTCCTTGCTAGGAAATAGCGTCTGCAGATGTCTAGGTATCGTAGCAATAGAGTTCTAATGCTTCTTAAAACGCGATATCGCATCTCATTTCTATGTTTCATGGTAAGATATAATATGATTTGCGAAGTGTCATGTATTCCTCGTCTACACTTAAAATGAATGTAAATGCGACACTTCCTTGCAAGGAAATAGCGTTTGCAGATGTGTACGTATCGTAGCAATAGAGTTCTTATGATTCTTAAAATGCGATATCGCATCTCATTTCTATGTTTCATGGTAAGATATAATATGATTTGCGAAGTGTCATGTATTCCTCGTCTACACTTCAAATGAATGTAAATGCGACACTTCCTTGCTAGGAAATAGCGTTTGCAGATGTCTACGTATCGTAGCAATAGATTTCTAATGCTTCTTAAAACGCGAAAGCGCATCTCATTTCTATGTTTCATGGTAAGATATAATATGATTTGCGAAGTGTCATGTATTCCTCGTCTACACTTCAAATGAATGTAAATGCGACACTTCCTTGCTAGGAAATAGCGTCTGCTGATGTCCAGGTATCGTAGCAATAGAGTTCTTATGATTCTTAAAACGCGATATCGCATCTCATTTCTATGTTTCATGGTAAGATATAATATGATTTGCGAAGTGTCATGTATTTCTCGTCTACACTTCAAATGAATGTAAATGTGACACTTCCTTGCAAGGAAATATCGTTTGCAGATGTCTACGTATCGAAGCAATAGAGTTTAAGTGCTTCTTAAAACGAGATATTGCAACTCATATCTATGTTTCATGATAAGATATAATATTCATTGCGAAGTGTTATGCATTCCTCGTCTACGATTCAAATGAATGTAAATGCGACACTTCCTTGCTAGGAAATAGCATCTGCAGATGTCTAGGTATCGTAGCAATAGAGTTCTAATGCTTCTTAAAACGCGATATCGCATCTCATTTCTATGTTTCATGGTAAGATATAATATGATTTGCGAACTGTTATGTATTCCTCGCCTACACTTCAAATGAATGTAAATGCGACACTTCCTTGCAAGGAAATAGCGTTTGCAGATGTCTAGGTATCGTAGCAATAGAGTTCTAATGCTTCTTAAAACGCGATATCGCATCTCATTTCTATGTTTCATGGTAAGATATAATATGATTTGCGAAGTGTCATGTATTCCCCGTCTACACTTCAAATGAATGTAAATGCGACACTTCCTTGTTAGGAAATAGCGTCTGCAGATGTCTAGGTATCGTAGCAATAGAGTTCTAATGCTTCTTAAAGCGCGATATCGCATCTCATTTCTACGTTTCATGGTAAGATGTAATATGATTTGCGAAGTGTTATGTATTTCTCGTCTACACTTCAAATGAATGTAAATGTGACACTTCCTTGCAAGGAAATATCGTTTGCAGATGTCTACGCATCGAAGAAATAGAGTTCAAATGCTTCTTAAAACGAGATATTGCAACTCATATCTATGTTTCATGATAAGATATAATATTCATTGCGAAGTGTTATGCATTCCTCGTCTACGATTCAAATGAATGTAAATGCGACACTTCCTTGCAAGGAAATTGCGTTTGCAGATGTGTACGTATCGAAGCAATAGAGTTAAAATGCTTCTTAAAACGCGATATCGCATCTCATTACTATGTTTCATGGTAAGATATAATATGATTTGCGAAGTGTCATGTATTCCTCGTCTACACTTCAAATGAATGTAAATGCGACACTTCCTTGTTAGGAAATAGCGTCTGCAGATGTCAAGGTATCGTAGCAATAGAGTTCTAATGCTTCTTAAAACGCGATATCGCATCTCATTTCTATGTTTCATGGTAAGATATAATATGATTTGCGAAGTGTCATGTGTTCCTCGTCTACGCTTCAAATGAATGTAAATGCGACACTTCCTTGGTAGGAAATAGCGTTTGCAGATGTCTACGTGTCGTAGCAATAGAGTTCATATGATTCTTAAACCGCGATATCGCATCTCATTTCGATGTTTCATGGTAAGATATAATATGATTTGCGAAGTGTCATGTATTCCTCGTCTACACTTCAAATGAATGTAAATGCGACACTTCCTTGCTAGGAAATAGCGTCTGCTGATGCCCAGGTATCGTAGCAATAGAGATCTAATGCTTCTTAAAACGCGATATCGCATCTCATTTCTATGTTTCATGGTAAGATATAATATGATTTGCGAAGTGTCATGAATTCCTCGTCTACACTTAAAATGAATGTAAATGCGACACTTCCTTGCAAGGAAATAGCGTTTGCAGATGTGTACGTATCGTAGCAATAGAGTTCTTATGATTCTTAATACGCGATATCGCATCTCATTTCTATGTTTCATGGTAAGATATAATATGATTTGCGAAGTGTCATGTATTTCTCGTCTACACTTCAAATGAATGTAAATGTGACACTTCCTTGCAAGGAAATATCGTTTGCAGATGTCTACGTATCGAAGCAATAGAGTTTAAGTGCTTCTTAAAACGAGATATTGCAACTCATATCTATGTTTCATGATAAGATATAATATTCATTGCGAAGTGTTATGCATTCCTCGTCTACGATTCAAATGAATGTAAATGCGACACTTCCTTGCTAGGAAATAGCGTCTGCAGATGTCTAGGTATCGTAGCAATAGAGTTCTAATGCTTCTTAAAACGCGATATCGCATCTCATTTCTATGTTTCATGGTAAGATATAATATGATTTGCGAAATGTTATGTATTCCTCGCCTACACTCCAAATGAATGTAAATGCGACACTTCCTTGCAAGGAAATAGCGTTTGCAGATGTCTAGGTATCGTAGCAATAGAGTTCTAATGCTTCTTAAAACGCGATATCGCATCTCATTTCTATGTTTCATGGTAAGATATAATATGATTTGCGAAGTGTCATGTATTCCTCGTCTACGATTCAAATGAATGTAAATGCGACACTTCCTTGCTCTGAAATAGCGTCTGCAGATGTCTACGTGTCGTAGTAATAGAGTTCATATGATTCTTAAAACACGATATCGCATCTCATTTCGATGTTTCATGGTAAGATATAATATGATTTGCGAAGTGTCATGTATTCCTCGTCTACACTTCAAATGAATGTAAATGCGACACTTCCTTGCTAGGAAATAGCGTCTGCAGATGTCTAGGTATCGAAGAAATAGAGTTCAAATGCTGCTTAAAACGAGATACTGCATCTCATATCTATGTTTCATGATAAGATATAATATTCATTGCGAAGTGTTATGCATTCCTCGTCTACGATACAAATGAATGTAAATGCGACACTTCCTTGCAAGGAAATAGCGTTTGTAGATGTCTACGTGTCGTAGCAATAGAGTTCATATGATTCTTAAAACGCGATATCGCATCTCATTTCGATGTTTCATGGTAAGATGTAATATGATTTGCGAAGTGTTATGTATTTCTCGTCTACACTTCAAATGAATGTAAATGTGACACTTCCTTGCAAGGAAATATCGTTTGCAGATGTCTACGTATCGAAGAAATAGAGTTCAAATGCTTCTTAAAACGAGATATTGCAACTCATATCTATGTTTCATGATAAGATATAATATTCATTGCGAAGTGTTATGCATTCCTCGTCTACGATTCAAATGAATGTAAATGCGACACTTCCTTGCAAGGAAATTGCGTTTGCAGATGTGTACGTATCGAAGCAATAGAGTTAAAATGCTTCTTAAAACGCGATATCGCATCTCATTACTATGTTTCATGGTAAGATATAATATGATTTGCGAAGTGTCATGTATTCCTCGTCTACACTTCAAATGAATGTAAATGCGACACTTCCTTGTTAGGAAATAGCGTCTGCAGATGTCAAGGTATCGTAGCAATAGAGTTCTAATGCTTCTTAAAACGCGATATCGCATCTCATTTCTATGTTTCATGGTAAGATATAATATGATTTGCGAAGTGTCATGTATTCCTCGTCTACACTTCAAATGAATGTAAATGCGACACTTCCTTGGTAGGAAATAGCGTTTGCAGATGTCTACGTGTCGTAGCAATAGAGTTCATATGATTCTTAAAACGCGATATCGCATCTCATTTCGATGTTTCATGGTAAGATATAATATGATTTGCGAAGTGTCATGTATTCCTCGTCTACACTTCAAATGAATGTAAATGCGACACTTCCTTGTTAGGAAATAGCGTCTGCAGATGTCTAGGTATCGAAGAAATAGAGTTCAAATGCTTCTTAAAATGAGATATTGCAACTCATATCTATGTTTCATGATAAGATATAATATTCATTGCGAAGTGTTATGCATTCCTCGTCTACGATTCAAATGAATGTAAATGCGACACTTCCTTGCTAGGAAATAGCGTCTGTAGATGTCTAGGTATCGTAGGAATAGAGTTCTAATGCTTCTTAAAACGCGATATCGCATCTCATTTCTATGTTTCATGGTAAGATATAATATGATTTGCGAAGTGTCATGTATTCCTCGTCTACACTTAAAATGAATGTAAATGCGACACTTCCTTGCAAGGAAATAGCGTTTGCAGATGTGTACGTATCGTGGCAATAGAGTTCTTATGATTCTTAAAACGCGATATCGCATCTCATTTCTATGTTTCATGGTAATATATAATATGATTTGCGAAGTGTCATGTATTCCTCGTCTACACTTCAAATGAATGTAAATGCGACACTTCCTTGCTAGGAAATAGCGTTTGCAGATGTCTACGTATCGTAGCAATAGATTTCTAATGCTTCTTAAAACGCGAAAGCGCATCTCATTTCTATGTTTCATGGTAAGATATAATATGATTTGCGAAGTGTCATGTATTCCTCGTCTACACTTCAAATGAATGTAAATGCGACACTTCCTTGCTAGGAAATAGCGTCTGCTGATGTCCAGGTATCGTAGCAATAGAGATCTAATGCTTCTTAAAACGCGATATCGCATCTCATTTCTATGTTTCATGGTAAGATATAATATGATTTGCGAAGTGTCATGAATTCCTCGTCTACACTTAAAATGAATGTAAATGCGACACTTCCTTGCAAGGAAATAGCGTTTGCAGATGTGTACGTATCGTAGCAATAGAGTTCTTATGATTCTTAAAACGCGATATCGCATCTCATTTCTATGTTTCATGGTAAGATATAATATGATTTGCGAAGTGTCATGTATTTCTCGTCTACACTTCAAATGAATGTAAATGTGACACTTCCTTGCAAGGAAATATCGTTTGCAGATGTCTACGTATCGAAGCAATAGAGTTTAAGTGCTTCTTAAAACGAGATATTGCAACTCATATCTATGTTTCATGATAAGATATAATATTCATTGCGAATTGTTATGCATTCCTCGTCTACGATTCAAATGAATGTAAATGCGACACTTCCTTGCTAGGAAATAGCGTCTGCAGATGTCTAGGTATCGTAGCAATAGAGTTCTAATGCTTCTTAAAACGCGATATCGCATCTCATTTCTATGTTTCATGGTAAGATATAATATGATTTGCGAACTGTTATGTATTCCTCGCCTACACTTCAAATGAATGTAAATGCGACACTTCCTTGCAAGGAAATAGCGTTTGCAGATGTCTAGGTATCGTAGCAATAGAGTTCTAATGCTTCTTAAAACGCGATATCGCATCTCATTTCTATGTTTCATGGTAAGATATAATATGATTTGCGAAGTGTCATGTATTCCTCGTCTACGATTCAAATGAATGTAAATGCGACACTTCCTTGCTAGGAAATAGCGTCTGCAGATGTCTACGTGTCGTAGCAATAGAGTTCATATGATTCTTAAAACGCGATATCGCATCTCATTTCTATGTTTCATGGTAAGATATAATATGATTTGCGAAGTGTCATGTATTCCTCGTCTACGATTCAAATGAATGTAAATGCGACACTTCCTTGCTAGGAAATAGCGTCTGCAGATGTCTACGTGTCGTAGCAATAGAGTTCATATGATTCTTAAAACACGATATCGCATCTCATTTCGATGTTTCATGGTAAGATATAATATGATTTGCGAAGTGTCATGTATTCCTCGTCTACACTTCAAATGAATTTAAATGCGACACTTCCTTGCTAGAAATAGCGTCTGCAGATGTCTAGGTATCGAAGAAGTAGAGTTCAAATGCTGCTTAAAACGAGAAACTGCATCTCATATCTATGATTCATGATAAGATATAATATTCATTGCGAAGTGTTATGCATTCCTCGTCTACGATACAAATGAAAGTAAATGCGACACTTCCTTGCAAGGAAATAGCGTTTGTAGATGTCTACGTGTCGTAGCAATAGAGTTCATATGATTCTTAAAACGCGATATCGCATCTCATTTCGATGTTTCATGGTAAGATGTAATATGATTTGCGAAGTGTTATGTATTTCTCGTCTACACTTCAAATGAATGTAAATGTGACACTTCCTTGCAAGGAAATATCGTTTGCAGATGTCTACGTATCGAAGAAATAGAGTTCAAATGCTTCTTAAAACGAGATATTGCAACTCATATCTATGTTTCATGATAAGATATAATATTCATTGCGAAGTGTTATGCATTCCTCGTCTACGATTCAAATGAATGTAAATGCGACACTTCCTTGCAAGGAAATTGCGTTTGCAGATGTGTACGTATCGAAGCAATAGAGTTAAAATGCTTCTTAAAACGCGATATCGCATCTCATTACTATGTTTCATGGTAAGATATAATATGATTTGCGAAGTGTCATGTATTCCTCGTCTACACTTCAAATGAATGTAAATGCGACACTTCCTTGTTAGGAAATAGCGTCTGCAGATGTCATGGTATCGTAGCAATAGAGTTCTAATGCATCTTAAAACGCGATATCGCATCTCATTTCTATGTTTCATGGTAAGATATAATATGATTTGCGAAGTGTCATGTATTCCTCGTCTACACTTCAAATGAATGTAAATGCGACACTTCCTTGGTAGGAAATAGCGTTTGCAGATGTCTACGTGTCGTAGCAATAGAGTTCATATGATTCTTAAAACGCGATATCGCATCTCATTTCTATGTTTCATGGTAGGATATAATATGATTTGCGAAGTGTCATGTATTCCCCGTCTACACTTCAAATGAATGTAAATGCGACACTTCCTTGTTAGGAAATAGCGTCTGCAGATGTCTAGGTATCGTAGCAATAGAGTTCTAATGCTTCTTAAAGCGCGATATCGCATCTCATTTCTACGTTTCATGGTAAGATGTAATATGATTAGCGAAGTGTCATGTATTCCTCGTCTACACTTCAAATGAATGTAAATGCGACACTTCCTTGTTAGGAAATAGCGTTTGCAGATGTCTACGTATCGTAGCAATAGAGTTCATATGATTCTTAAAACGCGATATCGCATCTCATTTCTATGTTTCATGGTAAGATATAATATGATTTGCGAAGTGTCATGTATTCCTCGTCTACACTTCAAATGAATGTAAATGCGACACTTCCTTGGTAGGAAATAGCGTTTGCAGATGTCTACGTGTCGTAGCAATAGAGTTCATATGATTCTTAAAACGCGATATCGCATCTCATTTCGATGTTTCATGGTAAGATATAATATGATTTGCGAAGTGTCATGTATTCCTCGTCTACACTTCAAATGAATGTAAATGCGACACTTCCTTGTTAGGAAATAGCGTCTGCAGATGTCAAGGTATCGTAGCAATAGAGTTCTAATGCTTCTTAAAACGCGATATCGCATCTCATTTCTATGCTTCATGGTAAGATATCATATGATTTGCGAAGTGTCATGTATTCTTCGTCTACACTTCAAATGAATGTAAATGCGACACTTCCTTGCTAGGAAATAGCGTCTGCAGATGTCTAGGTATCGAAGAAATAGAGTTCAAATGCTTCTTAAAATGAGATATTGCAACTCATATCTATGTTTCATGATAAGATATAATATTCATTGCGAAGTGTTATGCATTCCTCGTCTACGATTCAAATGAATGTAAATGCGACACTTCCTTGCTAGGAAATAGCGTCTGCAGATGTCTAGGTATCGTAGCAATAGAGTTCTAATGCTTCTTAAAACGCGATATCGCATCTCATTTCTATGTTTCATGGTAAGATATAATATGATTTGGGAAGTGTCATGTATTCCTCGTCTACACTTAAAATGAATGTAAATGCGACACTTCCTTGCAAGGAAATAGCGTTTGCAGATGTGTACGTATCGTAGCAATAGAGTTCTTATGATTCTTAAAACGCGATATCGCATCTCATTTCTATGTTTCATGGTAAGATATAATATGATTTGCGAAGTGTCGTGTATTCCTCGTCTACACTTCAAATGAATGTAAATGCGACACTTCCTTGCTAGGAAATAGCGTTTGCAGATGTCTACGTATCGTAGCAATAGATTTCTAATGCTTCTTAAAACGCGAAAGCGCATCTCATTTCTATGTTTCATGGTAAGATATAATATGATTTGCGAAGTGTCATGTATTCCTCGTCTACACTTCAAATGAATGTAAATGCGACACTCCCTTGCTAGGAAATAGCGTCTGCAGATGTCCAGGTATCGTAGCAATAGAGATCTAATGCTTCTTAAAACGCGATATCGCATCTCATTTCTACGTTTCATGGTAAGATGTAATATGATTAGCGAAGTGTCATGTATTCCTCGTCTACACTTCAAATGAATGTAAATGCGACACTTCCTTGTTAGGAAATAGCGTTTGCAGATGACTACGTATCGTAGCAATAGAGTTCATATGATTCTTAAAACGCGATATCGCATCTCATTTCTATGTTTCATGGTAAGATATAATATGATTTGCGAAGTGTCATGTATTCCTCGTCTACACTTCAAATGAATGTAAATGCGACACTTCCTTGGTAGGAAATAGCGTTTGCAGATGTCTACGTGTCGTAGCAATAGAGTTCATTGATTCTTAAAACGCGATATCGCATCTCATTTCGATGTTTCATGGTAAGATATAATATGATTTGCGAAGTGTCATGTATTCCTCGTCTACACTTCAAATGAATGTAAATGCGACACTTCCTTGCTAGGAAATAGCGTCTGCAGATGTCTAGGTATCGAAGAAATAGAGTTCAAATGCTTCTTAAAACGCGATATCGCACCTCATTTCTACGTTTCATGGTAAGATGTAATATGATTTGCGAAGTGTTATGTATTTCTCGTCTACACTTCAATTGAATGTAAATGTGACACTTCCTTGCAAGGAAATATCGTTTGCAGATGTCTACGTATCGAAGCAATAGAGTTCAAATGCTTCTTAAAACGAGATATTGCAACTCATATCTACGTTTCATGATAAGATATAATATTCATTGCGAAGTGTTATGCATTCCTCGTCTACGATTCAAATGAATGTAAATGCGACACTTCCTTGCTAGGAAATAGCGTCTGCAGATGTCAAGGTATCGTAGCAATAGAGTTCTAATGCTTCTTAAAACGCGATATCGCATCTCATTTCTATGTTTCATGGTAAGATATAATATGATTTGCGAAGTGTCATGTATTCCTCGTCTACACTTCAAATGAATGTAAATGCGACACTTCCTTGTTAGGAAATAGCGTTTGCAGATGTCTACGTATCGTAGCAATAGAGTTCATATGATTCTTAAAACGCGATATCGCATCTCATTTCTATGTTTCATGGTAAGATATAATATGATTTGCGAAGTGTCATGTATTCCTCGTCTACACTTCAAATGAATGTAAATGCGACACTTCCTTGCTAGGAAATAGCGTCTGCAGATGTCTAGGTATCGAAGAAATAGAGTTCAAATGCTGCTTAATACGAGATACTGCATCTCATATCTATGTTTCATGATAAGATATAATATTCATTGCGAAGTGTTATGCATTCCTCGTCTACGATTCAAATGAAAGTAAATGCGACACTTCCTTGCAAGGAAATAGCGTTTGCAGATGTCTACGTGTCGTAGCAATAGAGTTCACATGATTCTTAAAACGCGATATCGCATCTCATTTCGATGTTTCATGGTAAGATATAATATGATTTGCGAAGTGTCATGTATTCCTCGCCTACACTTCAAATGAATGTAAATGCGACACTTCCTTGTTAGGAAATAGCGTCTGCAGATGTCAAGGTATCGTAGCAATAGAGTTCTAATGCTTCTTAAAGCGCGATATCGCATCTCATTTCTGCGTTTCATGGTAAGATGTAATATGATTTGCGAAGTGTCATGTATTCCTCGTCTACACTTCAAATGAATGTAAATGCGACACTTCCTTGCTAGGAAATAGCGTCTGCAGATGTCTAGGTATCGTAGCAATAGAGTTCTAATGCTTCTTAAAACGCGATATCGCATCTCATTTCTATGTTTCATGGTAAGATATAATATGATTTGCGAACTGTTATGTATTCCTCGCCTACACTTCAAATGAATGTAAATGCGACACTTCCTTGCAAGGAAATAGCGTTTGCAGATGTCTAGGTATCGTAGCAATAGAGTTCTAATGCTTCTTAAAACGCGATATCGCATCTCATTTCTATGTTTCATGGTAGGATATAATATAATTTGCGAAGTGTCATGTATTCCCCGTCTACACTTCTAATGAATGTAAATGCGACACTTCCTTGCTAGGAAATAGCGTCTGCAGATGTCTAGGTATCGTAGCAATAGAGTTCTAATGCTTCTTAAAACGCGATATCGCATCTCATTTCTATGTTTCATGGTAAGATATAATATGATTTGGGAAGTGTCATGTATTCCTCGTCTACACTTAAAATGAATGTAAATGCGACACTTCCTTGCAAGGAAATAGCGTTTGCAGATGTGTACGTATCGTAGCAATAGAGTTCTTATGATTCTTAAAACGCGATATCGCATCTCATTTCTATGTTTCATGGTAAGATATAATATGATTTGCGAAGTGTCGTGTATTCCTCGTCTACACTTCAAATGAATGTAAATGCGACACTTCCTTGCTAGGAAATAGCGTTTGCAGATGTCTACGTATCGTAGCAATAGATTTCTAATGCTTCTTAAAACGCGAAAGCGCATCTCATTTCTATGTTTCATGGTAAGATATAATATGATTTGCGAAGTGTCATGTATTCCTCGTCTACACTTCAAATGAATGTAAATGCGACACTCCCTTGCTAGGAAATAGCGTCTGCAGATGTCCAGGTATCGTAGCAATAGAGATCTAATGCTTCTTAAAACGCGATATCGCATCTCATTTCTACGTTTCATGGTAAGATGTAATATGATTAGCGAAGTGTCATGTATTCCTCGTCTACACTTCAAATGAATGTAAATGCGACACTTCCTTGTTAGGAAATAGCGTTTGCAGATGACTACGTATCGTAGCAATAGAGTTCATATGATTCTTAAAACGCGATATCGCATCTCATTTCTATGTTTCATGGTAAGATATAATATGATTTGCGAAGTGTCATGTATTCCTCGTCTACACTTCAAATGAATGTAAATGCGACACTTCCTTGGTAGGAAATAGCGTTTGCAGATGTCTACGTGTCGTAGCAATAGAGTTCATTGATTCTTAAAACGCGATATCGCATCTCATTTCGATGTTTCATGGTAAGATATAATATGATTTGCGAAGTGTCATGTATTCCTCGTCTACACTTCAAATGAATGTAAATGCGACACTTCCTTGCTAGGAAATAGCGTCTGCAGATGTCTAGGTATCGAAGAAATAGAGTTCAAATGCTTCTTAAAACGCGATATCGCACCTCATTTCTACGTTTCATGGTAAGATGTAATATGATTTGCGAAGTGTTATGTATTTCTCGTCTACACTTCAATTGAATGTAAATGTGACACTTCCTTGCAAGGAAATATCGTTTGCAGATGTCTACGTATCGAAGCAATAGAGTTCAAATGCTTCTTAAAACGAGATATTGCAACTCATATCTACGTTTCATGATAAGATATAATATTCATTGCGAAGTGTTATGCATTCCTCGTCTACGATTCAAATGAATGTAAATGCGACACTTCCTTGCTAGGAAATAGCGTCTGCAGATGTCAAGGTATCGTAGCAATAGAGTTCTAATGCTTCTTAAAACGCGATATCGCATCTCATTTCTATGTTTCATGGTAAGATATAATATGATTTGCGAAGTGTCATGTATTCCTCGTCTACACTTCAAATGAATGTAAATGCGACACTTCCTTGTTAGGAAATAGCGTTTGCAGATGTCTACGTATCGTAGCAATAGAGTTCATATGATTCTTAAAACGCGATATCGCATCTCATTTCTATGTTTCATGGTAAGATATAATATGATTTGCGAAGTGTCATGTATTCCTCGTCTACACTTCAAATGAATGTAAATGCGACACTTCCTTGCTAGGAAATAGCGTCTGCAGATGTCTAGGTATCGAAGAAATAGAGTTCAAATGCTGCTTAATACGAGATACTGCATCTCATATCTATGTTTCATGATAAGATATAATATTCATTGCGAAGTGTTATGCATTCCTCGTCTACGATTCAAATGAAAGTAAATGCGACACTTCCTTGCAAGGAAATAGCGTTTGCAGATGTCTACGTGTCGTAGCAATAGAGTTCACATGATTCTTAAAACGCGATATCGCATCTCATTTCGATGTTTCATGGTAAGATATAATATGATTTGCGAAGTGTCATGTATTCCTCGCCTACACTTCAAATGAATGTAAATGCGACACTTCCTTGTTAGGAAATAGCGTCTGCAGATGTCAAGGTATCGTAGCAATAGAGTTCTAATGCTTCTTAAAGCGCGATATCGCATCTCATTTCTGCGTTTCATGGTAAGATGTAATATGATTTGCGAAGTGTCATGTATTCCTCGTCTACACTTCAAATGAATGTAAATGCGACACTTCCTTGCTAGGAAATAGCGTCTGCAGATGTCTAGGTATCGTAGCAATAGAGTTCTAATGCTTCTTAAAACGCGATATCGCATCTCATTTCTATGTTTCATGGTAAGATATAATATGATTTGCGAACTGTTATGTATTCCTCGCCTACACTTCAAATGAATGTAAATGCGACACTTCCTTGCAAGGAAATAGCGTTTGCAGATGTCTAGGTATCGTAGCAATAGAGTTCTAATGCTTCTTAAAACGCGATATCGCATCTCATTTCTATGTTTCATGGTAGGATATAATATAATTTGCGAAGTGTCATGTATTCCCCGTCTACACTTCTAATGAATGTAAATGCGACACTTCCTTGTTAGGAAGTAGCGTCTGCAGATGTCTAGGTATCGTAGCAATAGAGTTCTAATGCTTCTTAAAGCGCGATATCGCATCTCATTTCTACGTTTCATGGTAAGATGTAATATGATTAGCGAAGTGTCATGTATTCCTCGTCTACACTTCAAATGAATGTAAATGCGACACTTCCTTGTTAGGAAATAGCGTTTGCAGATGTCTACGTATCGTAGCAATAGAGTTCATATGATTCTTAAAACGCGATATCGCATCTCATTTCTATGTTTCATGGTAAGATATAATATGATTTGCGAAGTGTCATGTATTCCTCGTCTACACTTCAAATGAATGTAAATGCGACACTTCCTTGGTAGGAAATAGCGTTTGCAGATGTCTACGTGTCGTAGCAATAGAGTTCATATGATTCTTAAAACGCGATATCGCATCTCATTTCGATGTTTCATGGTAAGATATAATATGATTTGCGAAGTGTCATGTATTCCTCGTCTACACTTCAAATGAATGTAAATGCGACACTTCCTTGTTAGGAAATAGCGTCTGCAGATGTCAAGGTATCGTAGCAATAGAGTTCTAATGCTTCTTAAAGCGCGATATCGCATCTCATTTCTGCGTTTCATGGTAAGATGTAATATGATTTGCGAAGTGTCATGTATTCCTCGTCTACACTTCAAATGAATGTAAATGCGAGACTTCCTTGCTAGGAAATAGCGTCTGCAGATGTCTAGGTATCGTAGCAATAGAGTTCTAATGCTTCTTAAAACGCGATATCGCATCTCATTTCTATGTTTCATGGTAAGATATAATATGATTTGCGAACTGTTATGTATTCCTCGCCTACACTTCAAATGAATGTAAATGCGACACTTCCTTGCAAGGAAATAGCGTTTGCAGATGTCTAGGTATCGTAGCAATAGAGTTCTAATGCTTCTTAAAACGCGATATCGCATCTCATTTCTATGTTTCATGGTAGGATATAATATGATTTGCGAAGTGTCATGTATTCCCCGTCTACACTTCAAATGAATGTAAATGCGACACTTCCTTGTTAGGAAGTAGCGTCTGCAGATGTCTAGGTATCGTAGCAATAGAGTTCTAATGCTTCTTAAAGCGCGATATCGCATCTCATTTCTACGTTTCATGGTAAGATGTAATATGATAAGCGAAGTGTCATGTATTCCTCGTCTACACTTCAAATGAATGTAAATGCGACACTTCCTTGTTAGGAAATAGCGTTTGCAGATGTCTACGTATCGTAGCAATAGAGTTCATATGATTCTTAAAACGCGATATCGCATCTCATTTCTATGTTTCATGGTGAGATATAATATGATTTGCGAAGTGTCATGTATTCCTCGTCTACACTTCAAATGAATGTAAATGCGACACTTCCTTGGTAGAAAATAGCGTTTGCAGATGTCTACGTGTCGTAGCAATAGAGTTCATATGATTCTTAAAACGCGATATCGCATCTCATTTCGATGTTTCATGGTAAGATATAATATGATTTGCGAAGTGCCATGTATTCCTCGTCTACACTTCAAATGAATGTAAATGCGACACTTCCTTGTTAGGAAATAGCGTCTGCAGATGTCAAGGTATCGTAGCAATAGAGTTCTAATGCTTCTTAAAACGCGATATCGCATCTCATTTCTATGTTTCATGGTAAGATACCATATGATTTGCGAAGTGTCATGTATTCCTCGTCTACACTTCAAATGAATGTAAATGCGACACTTCCTTGGTAGGAAATAGCGTTTGCAGATGTCTACGTGTCGTAGCAATAGAGTTCATATGATTCTTAAAACGCGATATCGCATCTCATTTCGATGTTTCATGGTAAGATATAATATGATTTGCGAAGTGTCATGTATTCCTCGTCTACACTTCAAATGAATGTAAATGCGACACTTCCTTGCTAGGAAATAGCGTCTGCAGATGTCTAGGTATCGAAGAAATAGAGTTCAAATGCTTCTTAAAATGAGATATTGCAACTCATATCTATGTTTCATGATAAGATATAATATTCATTGCGAAGTGTTATGCATTCCTCGTTTACGATTCAAATGAATGTAAATGCGACACTTCCTTGCCAGGAAATAGCGTCTGCAGATGTCTAGGTATCGTAGCAATAGAGTTCTAATGCTTCTTAAAACGCGATATCGCATCTCATTTCTATGTTTCATGGTAAGATATAATATGATTTGCGAAGTGTCATGTATTCCTCGTCTACACTTAAAATGAATGTAAATGCGACACTTCCTTGCAAGGAAATAGCGTTTGCAGATGTGTACGTATCGTAGCAATAGAGTTCTTATGATTCTTAAAACGCGATATCGCATCTCATTTCTATGTTTCATGGTAAGATATAATATGATTTGCGAAGTGTCGTGTATTCCTCGTCTACACTTCAAATGAATGTAAATGCGACACTTCCTTGCTAGGAAATAGCGTTTGCAGATGTCTACGTATCGTAGCAATAGATTTCTAATGCTTCTTAAAACGCGAAAGCGCATCTCATTTCTATATTTCATGGTAAGATATAATATGATTTGCGAAGTGTCATGTATTTCTCGTCTACACTTCAAATGAATGTAAATGCGACACTTCCTTGCTAGGAAATAGCGTCTGCAGATGTCCAGGTATCGTAGCAATAGAGATCTAATGCTTCTTAAAACGCGATATCGCATCTCATTTCTATGTTTCATGGTAAGATATAATATGATTTGCGAAGTGTCATGTATTCCTCGTCTACACTTAAAATGAATGTAAATGCGACACTTCCTTGCAAGGAAATAGCGTTTGCAGATGTGTACGTATCGTAGCAATAGAGTTCTTATGATTCTTAAAACGCGATATCGCATCTCATTTCTATGTTTCATGGTAAGATATAATATGATTTGCGAAGTGTCATGTATTCCTCGTCTACACTTCAAATGAATGTAAATGCGACACTTCCTTGCTAGGAAATAGCGTTTGCAGATGTCTACGTATCGTAGCAATAGATTTCTAATGCTTCTTAAAACGCGAAAGCGCATCTCATTTCTATGTTTCATGGTAAGATATAATATTCATTGCGAAGTGTTATGCATTCCTCGTCTACGATTCAAATGAAAGTAAATGCGACACTTCCTTGCAAGGAAATAGCGTTTGCAGATGTCTACGTATCGTAGCAATAGAGTTCATATGATTCTTAAAACGTGATATCGCATCTCATTTCTATGTTTCATGGTAAGATATAATATGATTTGCGATGTGTCATGTATTCCTCGTCTACACTTCAAATGAATGTAAATGCGACACTTCCTTGCTAGGAAATAGCGTCTGCAGATGTCTAGGTATCGTAGCAATAGAGCTCTAATGCTGCTTAAAACGAGATACTGCATCTCATATCTATGTTTCATGATAAGATATAATATTCATTGCGAAGTGTTATGCATTCCTCGTCTACGATTCAAATGAAAGTAAATGCGACACTTCCTTGCAAGGAAATATCGTTTGCAGATGTCTACGTATCGAAGAAATAGAGTTCAAATGCTGCTTAAAACGAGATATTGCATCTCATATCTATGTTTCATGATAAGATATAATATTCATTGCGAAGTGTTATGCATTCCTCGTCTACGATTCAAATGAAAGTAAATGCGACACTTCCTTGCAAGGAAATAGCGTTTGCAGATGTCTAGGTATCGTAACAATAGAGTTCTAATGCTTCTTAAAACGCGATATCGCATCTCATTTCTATGTTTCATGGTAAGATATAATATGATTTGCGAAGTGTCATGTATTCCCCGTCTACACTTCAAATGAATGTAAATGCGACACTTCCTTGTTAGGAAATAGCGTCTGCAGATGTCTAGGTATCGTAGCAATAGAGTTCTAATGCTTCTTAAAGCGCGATATCGCATCTCATTTCTACGTTTCATGGTAAGATGTAATATGATTAGCGAAGTGTCATGTATTCCTCGTCTACACTTCAAATGAATGTAAATGCGACACTTCCTTGTTAGGAAATAGCGTTTGCAGATGTCAATGTATCGAAGCAATAGAGTTCAAGTGCTTCTTAAAACGAGATATTGCAACTCATATCTATGTTTCATGATAAGATATAATATTCATTGCGAAGTGTAATGCATTCCTCGTCTACGATTCAAATGAATGTAAATGCGACACTTCCTTGCTAGGAAATAGCGTCTGCAGATGTCTAGGTATCGTAGCAATAGAGTTCTAATGCTCCATAAAACGCGATATCGCATCTCATTTCTATGTTTCATGGTAAGATATAATATGATTTGCGAAGTGTCATGTATTCCTCGTCTACACTTCAAATGAATGTAAATGCGACACTTCCTTGTTAGGAAATAGCGTCTGCAGATGTCTAGGTATCGTAGCAATAGAGTTCTAATTCTTCTTAAAACGCGATATCGCATCTCATTTCTATGTTACATGGTAAGATATAATATGATTTGCGAAGTGTCATGTATTCCTCGTCTACACTTCAAATGAATGTAAATGCGACACTTCCTTGTTAGGAAATAGCGTTTGCAGATGTCTACGTATCGTAGCAATAGAGTTCTAATTCTTCTTAAAACGCGATATCGCATCTCATTTCTATGTTTCATGGTAAGATATAATATGATTTGCGAAGTGTCATGTATTCCTCGTCTACACTTCAAATGAATGTAAATGCGACACTTCCTTGTTAGGAAATAGCGTCTGCAGATGTCAAGGTATCGTAGCGATAGAGTTCTAATGCTTCTTAAAACGCGATATCGCATCTCATTTCTATGTTTCATGGTAAGATATAATATGATTTGCGAAGTGTCATGTATTCCTCGTCTACACTTCAAATGAATGTAATTGCGACACTTCCTTGTTAGGAAATAGCGTCTGCAGATGTCAAGGTATCGTAGCAATAGTGTTCTAATGCTTCTTAAAGCGCGATATCGCATCTCATTTCTACGTTTCATGGTAAGATGTAATATGATTTGCGAAGTGTCATGTATTCCTCGTCTACACTTCAAATGAATGTAAATGCGACACTTCCTTGTTAGGAAATAGCGTCTGCAGATGTCAAGGTATCGTAGCAATAGAGTTCTAATGCTTCTTAATGCGCGATATCGCATCTCATTTCTACGTTTCATGGTATGATGTAATATGATTTGCGAAGTGTCATGTATTCCTCGTCTACACTTCAAATGAATGTAAATGCGACACTTCCTTGCTAGGAAATAGCGTCTGCAGATGTCTAGGTATCGTAGCAATAGAGTTCTAATGCTTCTTAAAACGCGATATCGCATCTCATTTCTATGTTTCATGGTAAGATATAATATGATTTGCGAACTGTTATGTATTCCTCGCCTACACTTCAAATGAATGTAAATGCGACACTTCCTTGCAAGGAAATAGCGTTTGCAGATGTCTCGGTATCGTAGCAATAGAGTTCTAATGCTTCTTAAAACGCGATATCGCATGTCATTTCTATGTTTCATGGTAAGATATAATATGATTTGCGAAGTGTCATGTATTCCCCGTCTACACTTCAAATGAATGTAAATGCGACACTTCCTTGTTAGGAAATAGCGTCTGCAGATGTCTAGGTATCGTAGCAATAGAGTTCTAATGCTTCTTAAAGCGCGATATCGCATCTCATTTCTACGTTTCATGGTAAGATGTAATATGATTAGCGAAGTGTCATGTATTCCTCGTCTACACTTCAAATGAATGTAAATGCGACACTTCCTTGTTAGGAAATAGCGTTTGCAGATGTCTACGTATCGTAGCAATAGAGTTCATATGATTCTTAAAACGCGATATCGCATCTCATTTCTATGTTTCATGGTAAGATATAATATGATTTGCGAAGTGTCATGTATTCCTCGTCTACACTTCAAATGAATGTAAATGCGACACTTCCTTGTTAGGAAATAGCGTCTGCAGATGTCAAGGTATCGAAGAAATAGAGTTCAAATGCTGCTTAAAACGAGATATTGCATCTCATATCTATGTTTCATGATAAGATATAATATTCATTGCGAACTGTTATGTATTCCTCGTCTACACTTCAAATGAATGTAAATGCGACACTTCCTTGCTAGGAAATAGAGTCTGCAGATGTCTAGGTATCGTAGCAATAGAGTTCTAATGCTTCTTAAAACGCGATATCGCATCTCATTTCTATGTTTAATGGTAAGATATAATATGATTTGCGAACTGTTATGTATTCCTCGCCTACACTTCAAATGAATGTAAATGCGACACATCCTTGGTAGGAAATAGCGTTTGCAGATGTCTACCTATAGTAGCAATAGAGTTCTAATGCTTCTTAAAACGCGATATCGCATCTCATTTCTATGTTTCATGGTAAGATATAATATGATTTGCGAAGTGTCATGTATTCCCCGTCTACACTTCAAATGAATGTAAATGCGACACTTCCTTGTTAGGAAATAGCGTCTGCAGATGTCTAGGTATCGTAGCAATAGAGTTCTAATGCTTCTTAAAACGCGATATCGCATCTCATTTCTATGTTTCATGGTAAGATATAATAGTATTTGCGTAGTGTTATGTATTCCTCGTCTACACTTCAAATGAATGTAAATGCGACACTTCCTTGCAAGGAAATATCGTTTGCAGATGTCTACGTATCGAGGAAATAGAGTTCAAATGCTGCTTAAAACGAGATATTGCATCTCATATCTATGTTTCATGATAAGATATAATATTCATTGCGAAGTGTTATGCATTCCTCGTCTACGATTCAAATGAAAGTAAATGCGACACTTCTTTGCAAGGAAATAGCGTTTGCAGATGTCTACGTATCGTAGCAATAGAGTTCATATGATTCTTAAAACGCGATATCGCATCTCATTTCTATGTTTCATGGTAAGATATAATATGATTTGCGATGTGTCATGTATTCCTCGTCTACACTTCAAATGAATGTAAATGCGACACTTCCTTGCTAGGAAATAGCGTCTGCAGATGTCTAGGTATCGTAGCAATAGAGTTCTAATGCTTCTTAAAACGCGATATCGCATCTCATTTCTACGTTTCATGGTAAGATGTAATATGATTTGCGAAGTGTTATGTATTCCTCGTCTGCACTTCAAATGAATGTAAATGCGACACTTCCTTGGTAGGAAATAGCGTTTGCAGATGTCTACGTGTCGTAGCAATAGAGTTCATATGATTCTTAAAACGCGATATCGCATCTCATTTCGATGTTTCATGGTAAGATATAATATGATTTGCGAAGTGTCATGTATTCCTCGTCTACACTTCAAATGAATGTAAATGCGACACTTCCTTGCTAGAAAATAGCGTCTGCAGATGTGTACGTATCGAAGCAATAGAGTTAAAATGCTTCTTGAAACGCGATATCGCATCTCATTTCTATGTTTCATGGTAAGATATAATGTGATTTGCGAAGTGTCATGTATTCCTCGTCTACACTTCAAATGAATGTAAATGCGACACTTCCTTGGTAGGAAATAGCGTTTGCAGATATCTACGTGTCGTAGCAATAGATTTCATATGATTCTTAAAACGCGATATCGCATCTCATTTCGATGTTTCATGGTAAGATATAATATGATTTGCGAACTGTTATGTATTCCTCGTCTACACTTCAAATGAATGTAAATGCGACACTTCCTTGCAAGGAAATAGCGTTTGCAGATGTCTACGTATCGTAGCAATAGAGTTCATATGATTCTTAAAACGCGATATCGCATCTCATTTCTATGTTTAATGGTAAGATATAATATGATTTGCGATGTGTCATGTATTCCTCGTCTGCACTTCAAATGAATGTAAATGCGACACTTCCTTGCTAGGAAATAGCGTCTGCAGATGTCTAGGTATCGTAGCAATAGAGTTCTAATGCTTCTTAAAACGCGATATCGCATCTCATTTCTACGTTTCATGGTAAGATGTAATATGATTTGCGAAGTGTTATGTATTCCTCGTCTACACTTCAAATGAATGTAAATGCGACACTTCCTTGGTAGGAAATAGCGTTTGCAGATGTCTACGTGTCGTAGCAATAGAGTTCATATGATTCTTAAAACGCGAAAGCGCATCTCATTTCTATGTTTCATGGTAAGATATAATATGATTTGCGAAGTGTCATGTATTCCTCGTCTACACTTCAAATGAATGTAAATGCGACACTTCCTTGCTAGGAAATAGCGTCTGCAGATGTCCAGGTATCGTAGCAATAGAGATCTAATGCTTCTTAAAACGCGATATCGCATCTCATTTCTATGTTTCATGGTAAGATATAATATGATTTGCGAAGTGTTATGCATTCCTCGTCTACGATTCAAATGAATGTAAATGCGACACTTCCTTGCTAGGAAATAGCGTCTGCAGATGTCTAGGTATCGTAGGAATAGAGTTCTAATTCTTCTTAAAACGCGATATCGCATCTCATTTCTATGTTTCATGGTAAGATATAATATGATTTGCGAAGTGTCATGTATTCCTCGACTACACTTCAAATGAATGTAAATGCGACACTTCCTTGCTAGGAAATAGCGTCTGCAGATATCTACGTATCGTAGCAATAGAGTTCATATGATTCTTAAAACGCGATATCGCATCTCATTTCTATGTTTCATGGTAAGATATAATATTCATTGCGAAGTGTTATGCATTCCTCGTCTACGATTCAAATGAAAGTAAATGCGACACTTCCTTGCAAGGAAATAGCGTTTGCAGATGTCTACGTATCGTAGCAATAGAGTTCATATGATTCTTAAAACGTGATATCGCATCTCATTTCTATGTTTCATGGTAAGATATAATATGATTTGCGATGTGTCATGTATTCCTCGTCTACACTTCAAATGAATGTAAATGCGACACTTCCTTGCTAGGAAATAGCGTCTGCAGATGTCTAGGTATCGTAGCAATAGAGCTCTAATGCTGCTTAAAACGAGATACTGCATCTCATATCTATGTTTCATGATAAGATATAATATTCATTGCGAAGTGTTATGCATTCCTCGTCTACGATTCAAATGAAAGTAAATGCGACACTTCCTTGCAAGGAAATATCGTTTGCAGATGTCTACGTATCGAAGAAATAGAGTTCAAATGCTGCTTAAAACGAGATATTGCATCTCATATCTATGTTTCATGATAAGATATAATATTCATTGCGAAGTGTTATGCATTCCTCGTCTACGATTCAAATGAAAGTAAATGCGACACTTCCTTGCAAGGAAATAGCGTTTGCAGATGTCTAGGTATCGTAACAATAGAGTTCTAATGCTTCTTAAAACGCGATATCGCATCTCATTTCTATGTTTCATGGTAAGATATAATATGATTTGCGAAGTGTCATGTATTCCCCGTCTACACTTCAAATGAATGTAAATGCGACACTTCCTTGTTAGGAAATAGCGTCTGCAGATGTCTAGGTATCGTAGCAATAGAGTTCTAATGCTTCTTAAAGCGCGATATCGCATCTCATTTCTACGTTTCATGGTAAGATGTAATATGATTAGCGAAGTGTCATGTATTCCTCGTCTACACTTCAAATGAATGTAAATGCGACACTTCCTTGTTAGGAAATAGCGTTTGCAGATGTCAATGTATCGAAGCAATAGAGTTCAAGTGCTTCTTAAAACGAGATATTGCAACTCATATCTATGTTTCATGATAAGATATAATATTCATTGCGAAGTGTAATGCATTCCTCGTCTACGATTCAAATGAATGTAAATGCGACACTTCCTTGCTAGGAAATAGCGTCTGCAGATGTCTAGGTATCGTAGCAATAGAGTTCTAATGCTCCATAAAACGCGATATCGCATCTCATTTCTATGTTTCATGGTAAGATATAATATGATTTGCGAAGTGTCATGTATTCCTCGTCTACACTTCAAATGAATGTAAATGCGACACTTCCTTGTTAGGAAATAGCGTCTGCAGATGTCTAGGTATCGTAGCAATAGAGTTCTAATTCTTCTTAAAACGCGATATCGCATCTCATTTCTATGTTACATGGTAAGATATAATATGATTTGCGAAGTGTCATGTATTCCTCGTCTACACTTCAAATGAATGTAAATGCGACACTTCCTTGTTAGGAAATAGCGTTTGCAGATGTCTACGTATCGTAGCAATAGAGTTCTAATTCTTCTTAAAACGCGATATCGCATCTCATTTCTATGTTTCATGGTAAGATATAATATGATTTGCGAAGTGTCATGTATTCCTCGTCTACACTTCAAATGAATGTAATTGCGACACTTCCTTGTTAGGAAATAGCGTCTGCAGATGTCAAGGTATCGTAGCAATAGTGTTCTAATGCTTCTTAAAGCGCGATATCGCATCTCATTTCTACGTTTCATGGTAAGATGTAATATGATTTGCGAAGTGTCATGTATTCCTCGTCTACACTTCAAATGAATGTAAATGCGACACTTCCTTGTTAGGAAATAGCGTCTGCAGATGTCAAGGTATCGTAGCAATAGAGTTCTAATGCTTCTTAATGCGCGATATCGCATCTCATTTCTACGTTTCATGGTATGATGTAATATGATTTGCGAAGTGTCATGTATTCCTCGTCTACACTTCAAATGAATGTAAATGCGACACTTCCTTGCTAGGAAATAGCGTCTGCAGATGTCTAGGTATCGTAGCAATAGAGTTCTAATGCTTCTTAAAACGCGATATCGCATCTCATTTCTATGTTTCATGGTAAGATATAATATGATTTGCGAACTGTTATGTATTCCTCGCCTACACTTCAAATGAATGTAAATGCGACACTTCCTTGCAAGGAAATAGCGTTTGCAGATGTCTCGGTATCGTAGCAATAGAGTTCTAATGCTTCTTAAAACGCGATATCGCATGTCATTTCTATGTTTCATGGTAAGATATAATATGATTTGCGAAGTGTCATGTATTCCCCGTCTACACTTCAAATGAATGTAAATGCGACACTTCCTTGTTAGGAAATAGCGTCTGCAGATGTCAAGGTATCGAAGAAATAGAGTTCAAATGCTGCTTAAAACGAGATATTGCATCTCATATCTATGTTTCATGATAAGATATAATATTCATTGCGAACTGTTATGTATTCCTCGTCTACACTTCAAATGAATGTAAATGCGACACTTCCTTGCTAGGAAATAGAGTCTGCAGATGTCTAGGTATCGTAGCAATAGAGTTCTAATGCTTCTTAAAACGCGATATCGCATCTCATTTCTATGTTTAATGGTAAGATATAATATGATTTGCGAACTGTTATGTATTCCTCGCCTACACTTCAAATGAATGTAAATGCGACACATCCTTGGTAGGAAATAGCGTTTGCAGATGTCTACCTATAGTAGCAATAGAGTTCTAATGCTTCTTAAAACGCGATATCGCATCTCATTTCTATGTTTCATGGTAAGATATAATATGATTTGCGAAGTGTCATGTATTCCCCGTCTACACTTCAAATGAATGTAAATGCGACACTTCCTTGTTAGGAAATAGCGTCTGCAGATGTCTAGGTATCGTAGCAATAGAGTTCTAATGCTTCTTAAAACGCGATATCGCATCTCATTTCTATGTTTCATGGTAAGATATAATAGTATTTGCGTAGTGTTATGTATTCCTCGTCTACACTTCAAATGAATGTAAATGCGACACTTCCTTGCAAGGAAATATCGTTTGCAGATGTCTACGTATCGAGGAAATAGAGTTCAAATGCTGCTTAAAACGAGATATTGCATCTCATATCTATGTTTCATGATAAGATATAATATTCATTGCGAAGTGTTATGCATTCCTCGTCTACGATTCAAATGAAAGTAAATGCGACACTTCTTTGCAAGGAAATAGCGTTTGCAGATGTCTACGTATCGTAGCAATAGAGTTCATATGATTCTTAAAACGCGATATCGCATCTCATTTCTATGTTTCATGGTAAGATATAATATGATTTGCGATGTGTCATGTATTCCTCGTCTACACTTCAAATGAATGTAAATGCGACACTTCCTTGCTAGGAAATAGCGTCTGCAGATGTCTAGGTATCGTAGCAATAGAGTTCTAATGCTTCTTAAAACGCGATATCGCATCTCATTTCTACGTTTCATGGTAAGATGTAATATGATTTGCGAAGTGTTATGTATTCCTCGTCTGCACTTCAAATGAATGTAAATGCGACACTTCCTTGGTAGGAAATAGCGTTTGCAGATGTCTACGTGTCGTAGCAATAGAGTTCATATGATTCTTAAAACGCGATATCGCATCTCATTTCGATGTTTCATGGTAAGATATAATATGATTTGCGAACTGTTATGTATTCCTCGTCTACACTTCAAATGAATGTAAATGCGACACTTCCTTGCAAGGAAATAGCGTTTGCAGATGTCTACGTATCGTAGCAATAGAGTTCATATGATTCTTAAAACGCGATATCGCATCTCATTTCTATGTTTAATGGTAAGATATAATATGATTTGCGATGTGTCATGTATTCCTCGTCTGCACTTCAAATGAATGTAAATGCGACACTTCCTTGCTAGGAAATAGCGTCTGCAGATGTCTAGGTATCGTAGCAATAGAGTTCTAATGCTTCTTAAAACGCGATATCGCATCTCATTTCTATGTTTAATGGTAAGATATAATATGATTTGCGAACTGTTATGTATTCCTCGCCTACACTTCAAATGAATGTAAATGCGACACATCCTTGGTAGGAAATAGCGTTTGCAGATGTCTACCTATAGTAGCAATAGAGTTCTAATGCTTCTTAAAACGCGATATCGCATCTCATTTCTATGTTTCATGGTAAGATATAATATGATTTGCGAAGTGTCATGTATTCCCCGTCTACACTTCAAATGAATGTAAATGCGACACTTCCTTGTTAGGAAATAGCGTCTGCAGATGTCTAGGTATCGTAGCAATAGAGTTCTAATGCTTCTTAAAACGCGATATCGCATCTCATTTCTATGTTTCATGGTAAGATATAATAGTATTTGCGTAGTGTTATGTATTCCTCGTCTACACTTCAAATGAATGTAAATGCGACACTTCCTTGCAAGGAAATATCGTTTGCAGATGTCTACGTATCGAGGAAATAAAGTTCAAATGCTGCTTAAAACGAGATATTGCATCCCATATCTATGTTTCATGATAAGATATAATATTCATTGCGAAGTGTTATGCATTCCTCGTCTACGATTCAAATGAAAGTAAATGCGACACTTCTTTGCAAGGAAATAGCGTTTGCAGATGTCTACGTATCGTAGCAATAGAGTTCATATGATTCTTAAAACGCGATATCGCATCTCATTTCTATGTTTCATGGTAAGATATAATATGATTTGCGATGTGTCATGTATTCCTCGTCTACACTTCAAATGAATGTAAATGCGACACTTCCTTGCTAGGAAATAGCGTCTGCAGATGTCTAGGTATCGTAGCAATAGAGTTCTAATGCTTCTTAAAACGCGATATCGCATCTCATTTCTATGTTTCATGGTAAGATATAATATGATTTGCGAACTGTTATGTATTCCTCGCCTACACTTCAAATGAATGTAAATGCGACACTTCCTTGCAAGGAAATAGCGTTTGCAGATGTCTCGGTATCGTAGCAATAGAGTTCTAATGCTTCTTAAAACGCGATATCGCATGTCATTTCTATGTTTCATGGTAAGATATAATATGATTTGCGAAGTGTCATGTATTCCCCGTCTACACTTCAAATGAATGTAAATGCGACACTTCCTTGTTAGGAAATAGCGTCTGCAGATGTCAAGGTATCGAAGAAATAGAGTTCAAATGCTGCTTAAAACGAGATATTGCATCTCATATCTATGTTTCATGATAAGATATAATATTCATTGCGAACTGTTATGTATTCCTCGTCTACACTTCAAATGAATGTAAATGCGACACTTCCTTGCTAGGAAATAGAGTCTGCAGATGTCTAGGTATCGTAGCAATAGAGTTCTAATGCTTCTTAAAACGCGATATCGCATCTCATTTCTATGTTTAATGGTAAGATATAATATGATTTGCGAACTGTTATGTATTCCTCGCCTACACTTCAAATGAATGTAAATGCGACACATCCTTGGTAGGAAATAGCGTTTGCAGATGTCTACCTATAGTAGCAATAGAGTTCTAATGCTTCTTAAAACGCGATATCGCATCTCATTTCTATGTTTCATGGTAAGATATAATATGATTTGCGAAGTGTCATGTATTCCCCGTCTACACTTCAAATGAATGTAAATGCGACACTTCCTTGTTAGGAAATAGCGTCTGCAGATGTCTAGGTATCGTAGCAATAGAGTTCTAATGCTTCTTAAAACGCGATATCGCATCTCATTTCTATGTTTCATGGTAAGATATAATAGTATTTGCGTAGTGTTATGTATTCCTCGTCTACACTTCAAATGAATGTAAATGCGACACTTCCTTGCAAGGAAATATCGTTTGCAGATGTCTACGTATCGAGGAAATAGAGTTCAAATGCTGCTTAAAACGAGATATTGCATCTCATATCTATGTTTCATGATAAGATATAATATTCATTGCGAAGTGTTATGCATTCCTCGTCTACGATTCAAATGAAAGTAAATGCGACACTTCTTTGCAAGGAAATAGCGTTTGCAGATGTCTACGTATCGTAGCAATAGAGTTCATATGATTCTTAAAACGCGATATCGCATCTCATTTCTATGTTTCATGGTAAGATATAATATGATTTGCGATGTGTCATGTATTCCTCGTCTACACTTCAAATGAATGTAAATGCGACACTTCCTTGCTAGGAAATAGCGTCTGCAGATGTCTAGGTATCGTAGCAATAGAGTTCTAATGCTTCTTAAAACGCGATATCGCATCTCATTTCTACGTTTCATGGTAAGATGTAATATGATTTGCGAAGTGTTATGTATTCCTCGTCTGCACTTCAAATGAATGTAAATGCGACACTTCCTTGGTAGGAAATAGCGTTTGCAGATGTCTACGTGTCGTAGCAATAGAGTTCATATGATTCTTAAAACGCGATATCGCATCTCATTTCGATGTTTCATGGTAAGATATAATATGATTTGCGAACTGTTATGTATTCCTCGTCTACACTTCAAATGAATGTAAATGCGACACTTCCTTGCAAGGAAATAGCGTTTGCAGATGTCTACGTATCGTAGCAATAGAGTTCATATGATTCTTAAAACGCGATATCGCATCTCATTTCTATGTTTAATGGTAAGATATAATATGATTTGCGATGTGTCATGTATTCCTCGTCTGCACTTCAAATGAATGTAAATGCGACACTTCCTTGCTAGGAAATAGCGTCTGCAGATGTCTAGGTATCGTAGCAATAGAGTTCTAATGCTTCTTAAAACGCGATATCGCATCTCATTTCTATGTTTAATGGTAAGATATAATATGATTTGCGAACTGTTATGTATTCCTCGCCTACACTTCAAATGAATGTAAATGCGACACATCCTTGGTAGGAAATAGCGTTTGCAGATGTCTACCTATAGTAGCAATAGAGTTCTAATGCTTCTTAAAACGCGATATCGCATCTCATTTCTATGTTTCATGGTAAGATATAATATGATTTGCGAAGTGTCATGTATTCCCCGTCTACACTTCAAATGAATGTAAATGCGACACTTCCTTGTTAGGAAATAGCGTCTGCAGATGTCTAGGTATCGTAGCAATAGAGTTCTAATGCTTCTTAAAACGCGATATCGCATCTCATTTCTATGTTTCATGGTAAGATATAATAGTATTTGCGTAGTGTTATGTATTCCTCGTCTACACTTCAAATGAATGTAAATGCGACACTTCCTTGCAAGGAAATATCGTTTGCAGATGTCTACGTATCGAGGAAATAAAGTTCAAATGCTGCTTAAAACGAGATATTGCATCCCATATCTATGTTTCATGATAAGATATAATATTCATTGCGAAGTGTTATGCATTCCTCGTCTACGATTCAAATGAAAGTAAATGCGACACTTCTTTGCAAGGAAATAGCGTTTGCAGATGTCTACGTATCGTAGCAATAGAGTTCATATGATTCTTAAAACGCGATATCGCATCTCATTTCTATGTTTCATGGTAAGATATAATATGATTTGCGATGTGTCATGTATTCCTCGTCTACACTTCAAATGAATGTAAATGCGACACTTCCTTGCTAGGAAATAGCGTCTGCAGATGTCTAGGTATCGTAGCAATAGAGTTCTAATGCTTCTTAAAACGCGATATCGCATCTCATTTCTACGTTTCATGGTAAGATGTAATATGATTTGCGAAGTGTTATGTATTCCTCGTCTGCACTTCAAATGAATGTAAATGCGACACTTCCTTGGTAGGAAATAGCGTTTGCAGATGTCTACGTGTCGTAGCAATAGAGTTCATATGATTCTTAAAACGCGATATCGCATCTCATTTCGATGTTTCATGGTAAGATATAATATGATTTGCGAAGTGTCATGTATTCCTCGTCTACACTTCAAATGAATGTAAATGCGACACTTCCTTGCTAGAAAATAGCGTCTGCAGATGTGTACGTATCGAAGCAATAGAGTTAAAATGCTTCTTGAAACGCGATATCGCATCTCATTTCTATGTTTCATGGTAAGATATAATGTGATTTGCGAAGTGTCATGTATTCCTCGTCTACACTTCAAATGAATGTAAATGCGACACTTCCTTGGTAGGAAATAGCGTTTGCAGATATCTACGTGTCGTAGCAATAGATTTCATATGATTCTTAAAACGCGATATCGCATCTCATTTCGATGTTTCATGGTAAGATATAATATGATTTGCGAACTGTTATGTATTCCTCGTCTACACTTCAAATGAATGTAAATGCGACACTTCCTTGCAAGGAAATAGCGTTTGCAGATGTCTACGTATCGTAGCAATAGAGTTCATATGATTCTTAAAACGCGATATCGCATCTCATTTCTATGTTTAATGGTAAGATATAATATGATTTGCGATGTGTCATGTATTCCTCGTCTGCACTTCAAATGAATGTAAATGCGACACTTCCTTGCTAGGAAATAGCGTCTGCAGATGTCTAGGTATCGTAGCAATAGAGTTCTAATGCTTCTTAAAACGCGATATCGCATCTCATTTCTACGTTTCATGGTAAGATGTAATATGATTTGCGAAGTGTTATGTATTCCTCGTCTACACTTCAAATGAATGTAAATGCGACACTTCCTTGGTAGGAAATAGCGTTTGCAGATGTCTACGTGTCGTAGCAATAGAGTTCATATGATTCTTAAAACGCGAAAGCGCATCTCATTTCTATGTTTCATGGTAAGATATAATATGATTTGCGAAGTGTCATGTATTCCTCGTCTACACTTCAAATGAATGTAAATGCGACACTTCCTTGCTAGGAAATAGCGTCTGCAGATGTCCAGGTATCGTAGCAATAGAGATCTAATGCTTCTTAAAACGCGATATCGCATCTCATTTCTATGTTTCATGGTAAGATATAATATGATTTGCGAAGTGTTATGCATTCCTCGTCTACGATTCAAATGAATGTAAATGCGACACTTCCTTGCTAGGAAATAGCGTCTGCAGATGTCTAGGTATCGTAGGAATAGAGTTCTAATTCTTCTTAAAACGCGATATCGCATCTCATTTCTATGTTTCATGGTAAGATATAATATGATTTGCGAAGTGTCATGTATTCCTCGACTACACTTCAAATGAATGTAAATGCGACACTTCCTTGCTAGGAAATAGCGTCTGCAGATATCTACGTATCGTAGCAATAGAGTTCATATGATTCTTAAAACGCGATATCGCATCTCATTTCTATGTTTCATGGTAAGATATAATATTCATTGCGAAGTGTTATGCATTCCTCGTCTACGATTCAAATGAAAGTAAATGCGACACTTCCTTGCAAGGAAATAGCGTTTGCAGATGTCTACGTATCGTAGCAATAGAGTTCATATGATTCTTAAAACGTGATATCGCATCTCATTTCTATGTTTCATGGTAAGATATAATATGATTTGCGATGTGTCATGTATTCCTCGTCTACACTTCAAATGAATGTAAATGCGACACTTCCTTGCTAGGAAATAGCGTCTGCAGATGTCTAGGTATCGTAGCAATAGAGCTCTAATGCTGCTTAAAACGAGATACTGCATCTCATATCTATGTTTCATGATAAGATATAATATTCATTGCGAAGTGTTATGCATTCCTCGTCTACGATTCAAATGAAAGTAAATGCGACACTTCCTTGCAAGGAAATATCGTTTGCAGATGTCTACGTATCGAAGAAATAGAGTTCAAATGCTGCTTAAAACGAGATATTGCATCTCATATCTATGTTTCATGATAAGATATAATATTCATTGCGAAGTGTTATGCATTCCTCGTCTACGATTCAAATGAAAGTAAATGCGACACTTCCTTGCAAGGAAATAGCGTTTGCAGATGTCTAGGTATCGTAACAATAGAGTTCTAATGCTTCTTAAAACGCGATATCGCATCTCATTTCTATGTTTCATGGTAAGATATAATATGATTTGCGAAGTGTCATGTATTCCCCGTCTACACTTCAAATGAATGTAAATGCGACACTTCCTTGTTAGGAAATAGCGTCTGCAGATGTCTAGGTATCGTAGCAATAGAGTTCTAATGCTTCTTAAAGCGCGATATCGCATCTCATTTCTACGTTTCATGGTAAGATGTAATATGATTAGCGAAGTGTCATGTATTCCTCGTCTACACTTCAAATGAATGTAAATGCGACACTTCCTTGTTAGGAAATAGCGTTTGCAGATGTCAATGTATCGAAGCAATAGAGTTCAAGTGCTTCTTAAAACGAGATATTGCAACTCATATCTATGTTTCATGATAAGATATAATATTCATTGCGAAGTGTAATGCATTCCTCGTCTACGATTCAAATGAATGTAAATGCGACACTTCCTTGCTAGGAAATAGCGTCTGCAGATGTCTAGGTATCGTAGCAATAGAGTTCTAATGCTCCATAAAACGCGATATCGCATCTCATTTCTATGTTTCATGGTAAGATATAATATGATTTGCGAAGTGTCATGTATTCCTCGTCTACACTTCAAATGAATGTAAATGCGACACTTCCTTGTTAGGAAATAGCGTCTGCAGATGTCTAGGTATCGTAGCAATAGAGTTCTAATTCTTCTTAAAACGCGATATCGCATCTCATTTCTATGTTACATGGTAAGATATAATATGATTTGCGAAGTGTCATGTATTCCTCGTCTACACTTCAAATGAATGTAAATGCGACACTTCCTTGTTAGGAAATAGCGTTTGCAGATGTCTACGTATCGTAGCAATAGAGTTCTAATTCTTCTTAAAACGCGATATCGCATCTCATTTCTATGTTTCATGGTAAGATATAATATGATTTGCGAAGTGTCATGTATTCCTCGTCTACACTTCAAATGAATGTAAATGCGACACTTCCTTGTTAGGAAATAGCGTCTGCAGATGTCAAGGTATCGTAGCGATAGAGTTCTAATGCTTCTTAAAACGCGATATCGCATCTCATTTCTATGTTTCATGGTAAGATATAATATGATTTGCGAAGTGTCATGTATTCCTCGTCTACACTTCAAATGAATGTAATTGCGACACTTCCTTGTTAGGAAATAGCGTCTGCAGATGTCAAGGTATCGTAGCAATAGTGTTCTAATGCTTCTTAAAGCGCGATATCGCATCTCATTTCTACGTTTCATGGTAAGATGTAATATGATTTGCGAAGTGTCATGTATTCCTCGTCTACACTTCAAATGAATGTAAATGCGACACTTCCTTGTTAGGAAATAGCGTCTGCAGATGTCAAGGTATCGTAGCAATAGAGTTCTAATGCTTCTTAATGCGCGATATCGCATCTCATTTCTACGTTTCATGGTATGATGTAATATGATTTGCGAAGTGTCATGTATTCCTCGTCTACACTTCAAATGAATGTAAATGCGACACTTCCTTGCTAGGAAATAGCGTCTGCAGATGTCTAGGTATCGTAGCAATAGAGTTCTAATGCTTCTTAAAACGCGATATCGCATCTCATTTCTATGTTTCATGGTAAGATATAATATGATTTGCGAACTGTTATGTATTCCTCGCCTACACTTCAAATGAATGTAAATGCGACACTTCCTTGCAAGGAAATAGCGTTTGCAGATGTCTCGGTATCGTAGCAATAGAGTTCTAATGCTTCTTAAAACGCGATATCGCATGTCATTTCTATGTTTCATGGTAAGATATAATATGATTTGCGAAGTGTCATGTATTCCCCGTCTACACTTCAAATGAATGTAAATGCGACACTTCCTTGTTAGGAAATAGCGTCTGCAGATGTCTAGGTATCGTAGCAATAGAGTTCTAATGCTTCTTAAAGCGCGATATCGCATCTCATTTCTACGTTTCATGGTAAGATGTAATATGATTAGCGAAGTGTCATGTATTCCTCGTCTACACTTCAAATGAATGTAAATGCGACACTTCCTTGTTAGGAAATAGCGTTTGCAGATGTCTACGTATCGTAGCAATAGAGTTCATATGATTCTTAAAACGCGATATCGCATCTCATTTCTATGTTTCATGGTAAGATATAATATGATTTGCGAAGTGTCATGTATTCCTCGTCTACACTTCAAATGAATGTAAATGCGACACTTCCTTGTTAGGAAATAGCGTCTGCAGATGTCAAGGTATCGAAGAAATAGAGTTCAAATGCTGCTTAAAACGAGATATTGCATCTCATATCTATGTTTCATGATAAGATATAATATTCATTGCGAACTGTTATGTATTCCTCGTCTGCACTTCAAATGAATGTAAATGCGACACTTCCTTGGTAGGAAATAGCGTTTGCAGATGTCTACGTGTCGTAGCAATAGAGTTCATATGATTCTTAAAACGCGATATCGCATCTCATTTCGATGTTTCATGGTAAGATATAATATGATTTGCGAAGTGTCATGTATTCCTCGTCTACACTTCAAATGAATGTAAATGCGACACTTCCTTGCTAGAAAATAGCGTCTGCAGATGTGTACGTATCGAAGCAATAGAGTTAAAATGCTTCTTGAAACGCGATATCGCATCTCATTTCTATGTTTCATGGTAAGATATAATGTGATTTGCGAAGTGTCATGTATTCCTCGTCTACACTTCAAATGAATGTAAATGCGACACTTCCTTGGTAGGAAATAGCGTTTGCAGATATCTACGTGTCGTAGCAATAGATTTCATATGATTCTTAAAACGCGATATCGCATCTCATTTCGATGTTTCATGGTAAGATATAATATGATTTGCGAACTGTTATGTATTCCTCGTCTACACTTCAAATGAATGTAAATGCGACACTTCCTTGCAAGGAAATAGCGTTTGCAGATGTCTACGTATCGTAGCAATAGAGTTCATATGATTCTTAAAACGCGATATCGCATCTCATTTCTATGTTTAATGGTAAGATATAATATGATTTGCGATGTGTCATGTATTCCTCGTCTGCACTTCAAATGAATGTAAATGCGACACTTCCTTGCTAGGAAATAGCGTCTGCAGATGTCTAGGTATCGTAGCAATAGAGTTCTAATGCTTCTTAAAACGCGATATCGCATCTCATTTCTATGTTTAATGGTAAGATATAATATGATTTGCGAACTGTTATGTATTCCTCGCCTACACTTCAAATGAATGTAAATGCGACACATCCTTGGTAGGAAATAGCGTTTGCAGATGTCTACCTATAGTAGCAATAGAGTTCTAATGCTTCTTAAAACGCGATATCGCATCTCATTTCTATGTTTCATGGTAAGATATAATATGATTTGCGAAGTGTCATGTATTCCCCGTCTACACTTCAAATGAATGTAAATGCGACACTTCCTTGTTAGGAAATAGCGTCTGCAGATGTCTAGGTATCGTAGCAATAGAGTTCTAATGCTTCTTAAAACGCGATATCGCATCTCATTTCTATGTTTCATGGTAAGATATAATAGTATTTGCGTAGTGTTATGTATTCCTCGTCTACACTTCAAATGAATGTAAATGCGACACTTCCTTGCAAGGAAATATCGTTTGCAGATGTCTACGTATCGAGGAAATAGAGTTCAAATGCTGCTTAAAACGAGATATTGCATCTCATATCTATGTTTCATGATAAGATATAATATTCATTGCGAAGTGTTATGCATTCCTCGTCTACGATTCAAATGAAAGTAAATGCGACACTTCTTTGCAAGGAAATAGCGTTTGCAGATGTCTACGTATCGTAGCAATAGAGTTCATATGATTCTTAAAACGCGATATCGCATCTCATTTCTATGTTTCATGGTAAGATATAATATGATTTGCGATGTGTCATGTATTCCTCGTCTACACTTCAAATGAATGTAAATGCGACACTTCCTTGCTAGGAAATAGCGTCTGCAGATGTCTAGGTATCGTAGCAATAGAGTTCTAATGCTTCTTAAAACGCGATATCGCATCTCATTTCTACGTTTCATGGTAAGATGTAATATGATTTGCGAAGTGTTATGTATTCCTCGTCTGCACTTCAAATGAATGTAAATGCGACACTTCCTTGGTAGGAAATAGCGTTTGCAGATGTCTACGTGTCGTAGCAATAGAGTTCATATGATTCTTAAAACGCGATATCGCATCTCATTTCGATGTTTCATGGTAAGATATAATATGATTTGCGAAGTGTCATGTATTCCTCGTCTACACTTCAAATGAATGTAAATGCGACACTTCCTTGCTAGAAAATAGCGTCTGCAGATGTGTACGTATCGAAGCAATAGAGTTAAAATGCTTCTTGAAACGCGATATCGCATCTCATTTCTATGTTTCATGGTAAGATATAATGTGATTTGCGAAGTGTCATGTATTCCTCGTCTACACTTCAAATGAATGTAAATGCGACACTTCCTTGGTAGGAAATAGCGTTTGCAGATATCTACGTGTCGTAGCAATAGATTTCATATGATTCTTAAAACGCGATATCGCATCTCATTTCGATGTTTCATGGTAAGATATAATATGATTTGCGAACTGTTATGTATTCCTCGTCTACACTTCAAATGAATGTAAATGCGACACTTCCTTGCAAGGAAATAGCGTTTGCAGATGTCTACGTATCGTAGCAATAGAGTTCATATGATTCTTAAAACGCGATATCGCATCTCATTTCTATGTTTAATGGTAAGATATAATATGATTTGCGATGTGTCATGTATTCCTCGTCTGCACTTCAAATGAATGTAAATGCGACACTTCCTTGCTAGGAAATAGCGTCTGCAGATGTCTAGGTATCGTAGCAATAGAGTTCTAATGCTTCTTAAAACGCGATATCGCATCTCATTTCTACGTTTCATGGTAAGATGTAATATGATTTGCGAAGTGTTATGTATTCCTCGTCTACACTTCAAATGAATGTAAATGCGACACTTCCTTGGTAGGAAATAGCGTTTGCAGATGTCTACGTGTCGTAGCAATAGAGTTCATATGATTCTTAAAACGCGAAAGCGCATCTCATTTCTATGTTTCATGGTAAGATATAATATGATTTGCGAAGTGTCATGTATTCCTCGTCTACACTTCAAATGAATGTAAATGCGACACTTCCTTGCTAGGAAATAGCGTCTGCAGATGTCCAGGTATCGTAGCAATAGAGATCTAATGCTTCTTAAAACGCGATATCGCATCTCATTTCTATGTTTCATGGTAAGATATAATATGATTTGCGAAGTGTTATGCATTCCTCGTCTACGATTCAAATGAATGTAAATGCGACACTTCCTTGCTAGGAAATAGCGTCTGCAGATGTCTAGGTATCGTAGGAATAGAGTTCTAATTCTTCTTAAAACGCGATATCGCATCTCATTTCTATGTTTCATGGTAAGATATAATATGATTTGCGAAGTGTCATGTATTCCTCGACTACACTTCAAATGAATGTAAATGCGACACTTCCTTGCTAGGAAATAGCGTCTGCAGATATCTACGTATCGTAGCAATAGAGTTCATATGATTCTTAAAACGCGATATCGCATCTCATTTCTATGTTTCATGGTAAGATATAATATTCATTGCGAAGTGTTATGCATTCCTCGTCTACGATTCAAATGAAAGTAAATGCGACACTTCCTTGCAAGGAAATAGCGTTTGCAGATGTCTACGTATCGTAGCAATAGAGTTCATATGATTCTTAAAACGTGATATCGCATCTCATTTCTATGTTTCATGGTAAGATATAATATGATTTGCGAAGTGTCATGTATTCCTCGTCTACACTTCAAATGAATGTAAATGCGACACTTCCTTGTTAGGAAATAGCGTCTGCAGATGTCTAGGTATCGTAGCAATAGAGTTCTAATGCTCCATAAAACGAGATATTGCATCTCATATCTATGTTTCATGATAAGATATAATATTCATTGCGAACTGTTATGTATTCCTCGTCTACACTTCAAATGAATGTAAATGCGACACTTCCTTGCTAGGAAATAGAGTCTGCAGATGTCTAGGAATCGTAGCAATAGAGTTCTAATGCTTCTTAAAACGCGATATCGCATCTCATTTCTATGTTTAATGGTAAGATATAATATGATTTGCGAACTGTTATGTATTCCTCGCCTACACTTCAAATGAATGTAAATGCGACACATCCTTGGTAGGAAATAGCGTTTGCAGATGTCTACCTATAGTAGCAATAGAGTTCTAATGCTTCTTAAAACGCGATATCGCATCTCATTTCTATGTTTCATGGTAAGATATAATATGATTTGCGAAGTGTCATGTATTCCCCGTCTACACTTCAAATGAATGTAAATGCGACACTTCCTTGTTAGGAAATAGCGTCTGCAGATGTCTAGGTATCGTAGCAATAGAGTTCTAATGCTTCTTAAAACGCGATATCGCATCTCATTTCTATGTTTCATGGTAAGATATAATAGTATTTGCGTAGTGTTATGTATTCCTCGTCTACACTTCAAATGAATGTAAATGCGACACTTCCTTGCAAGGAAATATCGTTTGCAGATGTCTACGTATCGAGGAAATAGAGTTCAAATGCTGCTTAAAACGAGATATTGCATCTCATATCTATGTTTCATGATAAGATATAATATTCATTGCGAAGTGTTATGCATTCCTCGTCTACGATTCAAATGAAAGTAAATGCGACACTTCTTTGCAAGGAAATAGCGTTTGCAGATGTCTACGTATCGTAGCAATAGAGTTCATATGATTCTTAAAACGCGATATCGCATCTCATTTCTATGTTTCATGGTAAGATATAATATGATTTGCGATGTGTCATGTATTCCTCGTCTACACTTCAAATGAATGTAAATGCGACACTTCCTTGCTAGGAAATAGCGTCTGCAGATGTCTAGGTATCGTAGCAATAGAGTTCTAATGCTTCTTAAAACGCGATATCGCATCTCATTTCGATGTTTCATGGTAAGATATAATATGATTTGCGAAGTGTCATGTATTCCTCGTCTACACTTCAAATGAATGTAAATGCGGCACTTCCTTGCTAGGAAATAGCGTCTGCAGATGTGTACGTATCGAAGCAATAGAGTTAAAATGCTTCTTAAAACGCGATATCGCATCTCATTTCTATGTTTCATGGTGAGATATAATATGATTTGCGAAGTGTCATGTATTCCTCGTCTACACTTCAAATGAATGTAAATGCGACACTTCCTTGGTAGGAAATAGCGTTTGCAGATGTCTACGTGTCGTAGCAATAGAGTTCATATGATTCTTAAAACGCGATATCGCATCTCATTTCGATGTTTCATGGTAAGATATAATATGATTTGCGAAGTGTCATGTATTCCTCGTCTACACTTCAAATGAATGTAAATGCGACACTTCCTTGCTAGAAAATAGCGTCTGCAGATGTGTACGTATCGAAGCAATAGAGTTAAAATGCTTCTTGAAACGCGATATCGCATCTCATTTCTATGTTTCATGGTAAGATATAATGTGATTTGCGAAGTGTCATGTATTCCTCGTCTACACTTCAAATGAATGTAAATGCGACACTTCCTTGGTAGGAAATAGCGTTTGCAGATATCTACGTGTCGTAGCAATAGATTTCATATGATTCTTAAAACGCGATATCGCATCTCATTTCGATGTTTCATGGTAAGATATAATATGATTTGCGAACTGTTATGTATTCCTCGTCTACACTTCAAATGAATGTAAATGCGACACTTCCTTGCAAGGAAATAGCGTTTGCAGATGTCTACGTATCGTAGCAATAGAGTTCATATGATTCTTAAAACGCGATATCGCATCTCATTTCTATGTTTAATGGTAAGATATAATATGATTTGCGATGTGTCATGTATTCCTCGTCTGCACTTCAAATGAATGTAAATGCGACACTTCCTTGCTAGGAAATAGCGTCTGCAGATGTCTAGGTATCGTAGCAATAGAGTTCTAATGCTTCTTAAAACGCGATATCGCATCTCATTTCTACGTTTCATGGTAAGATGTAATATGATTTGCGAAGTGTTATGTATTCCTCGTCTACACTTCAAATGAATGTAAATGCGACACTTCCTTGGTAGGAAATAGCGTTTGCAGATGTCTACGTGTCGTAGCAATAGAGTTCATATGATTCTTAAAACGCGATATCGCATCTCATTTCGATGTTTCATGGTAAGATATAATATGATTTGCGAAGTGTCATGTATTCCTCGTCTACACTTCAAATGAATGTAAATGCGGCACTTCCTTGCTAGGAAATAGCGTCTGCAGATGTGTACGTATCGAAGCAATAGAGTTAAAATGCTTCTTAAAACGCGATATCGCATCTCATTTCTATGTTTCATGGTGAGATATAATATGATTTGCGAAGTGTCATGTATTCCTCGTCTACACTTCAAATGAATGTAAATGCGACACTTCCTTGGTAGGAAATAGCGTTTGCAGATGTCTACGTGTCGTAGCAATAGAGTTCATATGATTCTTAAAACGCGATATCGCATCTCATTTCGATGTTTCATGGTAAGATATAATATGATTTGCGAAGTGTCATGTATTCCTCGTCTACACTTCAAATGAATGTAAATGCGACACTTCCTTGCTAGGAAATAGCGTCTGCAGATGTCTAGGTATCGAAGAAATAGAGTTCAAATGCTGCTTAAAACGAGATACAGCATCTCATATCTATGTTTCATGATAAGATATAATATTCATTGCGAAGTGTTATGCATTCCTCGTCTACGATTCAAATGAAAGTAAATGCGACACTTCCTTGCTAGGAAATAGCGTCTGCAGATGTCTAGGTATCGTAGCAATAGAGTTTTAATGCTTCTTAAAACGCGATATCGCATCTCATTTCTATGTTTCATGGTAAGATATAATATGATTTGCGAACTGTTATGTATTCCTCGCCTACACTTCAAATGAATGTAAATGCGACACTTCCTTGGAAGGAAATAGGGTTTGCAGATGTGTAGGTATCGTAGCAATAGAGTTCTAATGCTTCTTAAAACGCGATATCGCATCTCATTTCTATGTTTCATGGTAAGATATAATATGATTTGCGAAGTGTCATGTATTCCCCGTCTACACTTCAAATGAATGTAAATGCGACACTTCCTTGTTAGGAAATAGCGTCTGCAGATGTCAATGTATCGAAGCAATAGAGTTCAAGTGCTTCTTAAAACGAGATATTGCAACTCATATCTATGTTTCATGTTAAGATATAATATTCATTGCGAAGTGTAATGCATTCCTCGTCTACGATTCAAATGAATGTAAATGCGACACTTCCTTGCTAGGAAATAGCGTCTGCAGATGTCTAGGTATCGTAGCAATAGAGTTCTAATGCTCCTTAAAACGCGATATCGCATCTCATTTCTATGTTTCATGGTAAGATATAATATGATTTGCGAAGTGTAATGCATTCCTCGTCTACGATTCAAATGAATGTAAATGCGACACTTCCTTGCTAGGAAATAGCGTCTGCAGATGTCTAGGTATCGTAGCAATAGAGTTCTAATGCTCCTTAAAACGCGATATCGCATCTCATTTCTATGTTTCATGGTAAGATATAATATGATTTGCGAAGTGTCATGTATTCCTCGTCTACACTTCAAATGAATGTAAATGCGACACTTCCTTGTTAGGAAATAGCGTCTGCAGATGTCTAGGTATCGTAGCAATAGAGTTCTAATTCTTCTTAAAACGCGATATCGCATCTCATTTCTATGTTTCATGGTAAGATATAATATGATTTGCGAAGTGTCATGTATTCCTCGTCTACACTTCAAATGAATGTAAATGCGACACTTCCTTGTTAGGAAATAGCGTTTGCAGATGTCTACGTATCGTAGCAATAGAGTTCATATGATTCTTAAAACGCGATATCGCATTTCATTTCTATGTTTCATGGTAAGATATAATATGATTTGCGAAGTGTCATGTATTCCTCGTCTACACTTCAAATGAATGTAAATGCGACACTTCCTTGTTAGGAAATAGCGTCTGCAGATGTCAAGGTATCGAAGAAATAGAGTTCAAATGCTGCTTAAAACGAGATATTGCATCTCATATCTATGTTTCATGATAAGATATAATATTCATTGCGAACTGTTATGTATTCCTCGTCTACACTTCAAATGAATGTAAATGCGACACTTCCTTGCTAGGAAATAGAGTCTGCAGATGTCTAGGTATCGTAGCAATAGAGTTCTAATGCTTCTTAAAACGCGATATCGCATCTCATTTCTATGTTTAATGGTAAGATATAATATGATTTGCGAACTGTTATGTATTCCTCGCCTACACTTCAAATGAATGTAAATGCGACACTTCCTTGGTAGGAAATAGCGTTTGCAGATGTCTACCTATCGTAGCAATAGCGTTCTAATGCTTCTTAAAACGCGATATCGCATCTCATTTCTATGTTTCATGGTAAGATATAATATGATTTGCGTAGTGTTATGTATTCCTCGTCTACACTTCAAATGAATGTAAATGCGACACTTCCTTGCAAGGAAATAGCGTTTGCAGATGTCTACGTATCGTAGCAATAGAGTTCATATGATTCTTAAAACGCGATATCGCATCTCATTTCTATGTTTCATGGTAAGATATAATATGATTTGCGAAGTGTCATGTATTCCTCGTCTACACTTCAAATGAATGTAAATGCGACACTTCCTTGCTAGGAAATAGCGTCTGCAGATGTCTAGGTATCGTAGCAATAGAGTTCTAATACTTCTTAAAACGCGATATCGCATCTCATTTCTACGTTTCATGGTAAGATGTAATATGATTTGCGAAGTGTTATGTATTTCTCGTCTACACTTCAAATGAATGTAAATGTGACACTTCCTTGCAAGGAAGTAGCGTTTGCAGATGTCTACGTATCGTAGCAATAGAGTTCATATGATTCTTAAAACGCGATATCGCATCTCATTTCTATGTTTCATGGTAAGATATAATATGATTTGCGAAGTGTCATGTATTCCTCGTCTACACTTCAAATGAATGTAAATGCGACACTTCCTTGTTAGGAAATAGCGTTTGCAGATGTCTACGTATCGTAGCAATAGAGTTCATATGATTCTTAAAACGCGATATCGCATCTCATTTCTATGTTTCATGGTAAGATATAATATGATTTGCGAAGTGTCATGTATTCCTCGTCTACACTTCAAATGAATGTAAATGCGACACTTCCTTGTTAGGAAATAGCGTCTGCAGATGTCAAGGTATCGAAGAAATAGAGTTCAAATGCTGCTTAAAACGAGATATTGCATCTCATATCTATGTTTCATGATAAGATATAATATTCATTGCGAACTGTTATGTATTCCTCGTCTACACTTCAAATGAATGTAAATGCGACACTTCCTTGCTAGGAAATAGAGTCTGCAGATGTCTAGGTATCGTAGCAATAGAGTTCTAATGCTTCTTAAAACGCGATATCGCATCTCATTTCTATGTTTAATGGTAAGATATAATATGATTTGCGAACTGTTATGTATTCCTCGACTACACTTCAAATGAATGTAAATGCGACACATCCTTGGTAGGAAATAGCGTTTGCAGATGTCTACCTATCGTAGCAATAGAGTTCTAATGCTTCTTAAAACGCGATATCGCATCTCATTTCTATGTTTCATGGTAAGATATAATAGTATTTGCGTAGTGTTATGTATTCCTCGTCTACACTTCAAATGAATGTAAATGCGACACTTCCTTGCAAGGAAATATCGTTTGCAGATGTCTACGTATCGAGGAAATAGAGTTCCAATGCTGCTTAAAACGAGATATTGCATCTCATATCTATGTTTCATGATAAGATATAATATTCATTGCGAAGTGTTATGCATTCCTCGTCTACGATTCAAATGAAAGTAAATGCGACACTTCTTTGCAAGGAAATAGCGTTTGCAGATGTCTACGTATCGTAGCAATAGAGTTCATATGATTCTTAAAACGCGATATCGCATCTCATTTCTATGTTTCATGGTAAGATATAATATGATTTGCGATGTGTCATGTATTCCTCGTCTACACTTCAAATGAATGTAAATGCGACACTTCCTTGCTAGGAAATAGCGTCTGCAGATGTCTAGGTATCGTAGCAATAGAGTTCTAATGCTTCTTAAAACGCGATATCGCATCTCATTTCTACGTTTCATGGTAAGATGTAATATGATTTGCGAAGTGTTATGTATTCCTCGTCTGCACTTCAAATGAATGTAAATGCGACACTTCCTTGGTAGGAAATAGCGTTTGCAGATGTCTACGTGTCGTAGCAATAGAGTTCATATGATTCTTAAAACGCGATATCGCATCTCATTTCGATGTTTCATGGTAAGATATAATATGATTTGCGAAGTGTCATGTATTCCTCGTCTACACTTCAAATGAATGTAAATGCGACACTTCCTTGCTAGAAAATAGCGTCTGCAGATGTGTACGTATCGAAGCAATAGAGTTAAAATGCTTCTTGAAACGCGATATCGCATCTCATTTCTATGTTTCATGGTAAGATATAATGTGATTTGCGAAGTGTCATGTATTCCTCGTCTACACTTCAAATGAATGTAAATGCGACACTTCCTTGGTAGGAAATAGCGTTTGCAGATGTCTACGTGTCGTAGCAATAGATTTCATATGATTCTTAAAACGCGATATCGCATCTCATTTCGATGTTTCATGGTAAGATGTAATATGATTTGCGAACTGTTATGTATTCCTCGTCTACACTTCAAATGAATGTAAATGCGACACTTCCTTGCAAGGAAATAGCGTTTGCAGATGTCTACGTATCGTAGCAATAGAGTTCATATGATTCTTAAAACGCGATATCGCATCTCATTTCTATGTTTAATGGTAAGATATAATATGATTTGCGATGTGTCATGTATTCCTCGTCTGCACTTCAAATGAATGTAAATGCGACACTTCCTTGCTAGGAAATAGCGTCTGCAGATGTCTAGGTATCGTAGCAATAGAGTTCTAATGCTTCTTAAAACGCGATATCGCATCTCATTTCTACGTTTCATGGTAAGATGTAATATGATTTGCGAAGTGTTATGTATTCCTCGTCTACACTTCAAATGAATGTAAATGCGACACTTCCTTGGTAGGAAATAGCGTTTGCAGATGTCTACGTGTCGTAGCAATAGAGTTCATATGATTCTTAAAACGCGATATCGCATCTCATTTCGATGTTTCATGGTAAGATATAATATGATTTGCGAAGTGTCATGTATTCCTCGTCTACACTTCAAATGAATGTAAATGCGGCACTTCCTTGCTAGGAAATAGCGTCTGCAGATGTGTACGTATCGAAGCAATAGAGTTAAAATGCTTCTTAAAACGCGATATCGCATCTCATTTCTATGTTTCATGGTAAGATATAATATGATTTGCGAAGTGTCATGTATTCCTCGTCTACACTTCAAATGAATGTAAATGCGACACTTCCTTGGTAGGAAATAGCGTTTGCAGATGTCTACGTGTCGTAGCAATAGAGTTCATATGATTCTTAAAACGCGATATCGCATCTCATTTCGATGTTTCACGGTAAGATATAATATGATTTGCGAAGTGTCATGTATTCCTCGTCTACACTTCAAATGAATGTAAATGCGACACTTCCTTGCTAGGAAATAGCGTCTGCAGATGTCTAGGTATCGTAGCAATAGAGTTTTAATGCTTCTTAAAACGCGATATCGCATCTCATTTCTATGTTTCATGGTAAGATATAATATGATTTGCGAACTGTTATGTATTCCTCGCCTACACTTCAAATGAATGTAAATGCGACACTTCCTTGCAAGGAAATAGGGTTTGCAGATGTGTAGGTATCGTAGCAATAGAGTTCTAATGCTTCTTAAAACGCGATATCGCATCTCATTTCTATGTTTCATGGTAAGATATAATATGATTTGCGAAGTGTCATGTATTCCTCGTCTACACTTCAAATGAATGTAAATGCGACACTTCCTTGTTAGGAAATAGCGTCTGCAGATGTCTAGGTATCGTAGCAATAGAGTTCTAATTCTTCTTAAAACGCGATATCGCATCTCATTTCTATGTTTCATGGTAAGATATAATATGATTTGCGAAGTGTCATGTCTTCCTCGTCTACACTTCAAATGAATGTAAATGCGACACTTCCTTGTTAGGAAATAGCGTTTGCAGATGTCTACGTATCGTAGCAATAGAGTTCTAATTCTTCTTAAAACGCGATATCGCATCTCATTTCTATGTTTCATGGTAAGATATAATATGATTTGCGAAGTGTCATGTATTCCTCGTCTACACTTCAAATGAATGTAAATGCGACACTTCCTTGTTAGGAAATAGCGTCTGCAGATGTCAAGGTATCGTAGCAATAGAGTTCTAATGCTTCTTAAAGCGCGATATCGCATCTCATTTCTACGTTTCATGGTAAGATGTAATATGATTTGCGAAGTGTCATGTATTCCTCGTCTACACTTCAAATGAGTGTAAATGCGACACTTCCTTGTTTGGAAATAGCGTCTGCAGATGTCAAGGTATCGTAGCAATAGAGTTCTAATGCTTCTTAAAGCGCGATATCGCATCTCATTTCTACGTTTCATGGTAAGATATAATATGATTTGCGAAGTGTCATGTATTCCTCGTCTACACTTCAAATGAATGTAAATGCGACACTTCCTAGCTAGGAAATAGAGTCTGCAGATGTCTAGGTATCGTAGCAATAGAGTTATAATGCTTCTTAAAACGCGATATCGCATCTCATTTCTATGTTTAATGGTAAGATATAATATGATTTGCGAACTGTTATGTATTCCTCGCCTACACTTCAAATGAATGTATATGCGACACATCCTTGGTAGGAAATAGCGTTTGCAGATGTCTACCTATCGTAGCAATAGAGTTCTAATGCTTCTTAAAACGCGATATCGCATCTCATTTCTATGTTTCATGGTAAGATATAATATGATTTGCGAAGTGTCATGTATTCCCCGTCTACACTTCAAATGAATGTAAATGCGACACTTCCTTGTTAGGAAATAGCGTCTGCAGATGTCTAGGTATCGTAGCAATAGAGTTCTAATGCTTCTTAAAGCGCGATATCGCATCTCATTTCTACGTTTCATGGTAAGATGTAATATGATTAGCGAAGTGTCATGTATTCCTCGTCTACACTTCAAATGAATGTAAATGCGACACTTCCTTGTTAGGAAATAGCGTTTGCAGATGTCTACGTATCGTAGCAATAGAGTTCATATGATTCTTAAAACGCGATATCGCATCTCATTTCTATGTTTCATGGTAAGATATAATATGATTTGCGAAGTGTCATGTATTCCTCGTCTACACTTCAAATGAATGTAAATGCGACACTTCCTTGTTAGGAAATAGCGTCTGCAGATGTCAAGGTATCGAAGAAATAGAGTTCAAATGCTGCTTAAAACGAGATATTGCATCTCATATCTATGTTTCATGATAAGATATAATATTCATTGCGAACTGTTATGTATTCCTCGTCTACACTTCAAATGAATGTAAATGCGACACTTCCTTGCTAGGAAATAGAGTCTGCAGATGTCTAGGTATCGTAGCAATAGAGTTCTAATGCTTCTTAAAACGCGATATCGCATCTCATTTCTATGTTTAATGGTAAGATATAATATGATTTGCGAACTGTTATGTATTCCTCGCCTACACTTCAAATGAATGTAAATGCGACACATCCTTGGTAGGAAATAGCGTTTGCAGATGTCTACCTATCGTAGCAATAGAGTTCTAATGCTTCTTAAAACGCGATATCGCATCTCATTTCTATGTTTCATGGTAAGATATAATATGATTTGCGAAGTGTCATGTATTCCCCGTCTACACTTCAAATGAATGTAAATGCGACACTTCCTTGTTAGGAAATAGCGTCTGCAGATGTCTAGGTATCGTAGCAATAGAGTTCTAATGCTTCTTAAAGCGCGATATCGCATCTCATTTCTACGTTTCATGGTAAGATGTAATATGATTAGCGAAGCGTCATGTATTCCTCGTCTACACTTCAAATGAATGTAAATGCGACACTTCCTTGTTAGGAAATAGCGTTTGCAGATGTCTACGTATCGTAGCAATAGAGTTCATATGATTCTTAAAACGCGATATCGCATTTCATTTCTATGTTTCATGGTAAGATATAATATGATTTGCGAAGTGTCATGTATTCCTCGTCTACACTTCAAATGAATGTAAATGCGACACTTCCTTGTTAGGAAATAGCGTCTGCAGATGTCAAGGTATCGAAGAAATAGAGTTCAAATGCTGCTTAAAACGAGATATTGCATCTCATATCTATGTTTCATGATAAGATATAATATTCATTGCGAACTGTTATGTATTCCTCGTCTACACTTCAAATGAATGTAAATGCGACACTTCCTTGCTAGGAAATAGCGTCTGCAGATGTCTAGGTATCGTAGCAATAGAGTTCTAATGCTTCTTAAAACGCGATATCGCATCTCATTTCTACGTTTCATGGTAAGATGTAATATGATTTGCGAAGTGTTATGTATTTCTCGTCTACACTTCAAATGAATGTAAATGTGACACTTCCTTGCAAGGAAGTATCGTTTGCAGATGTCTACGTATCGAAGAAATAGAGTTCAAATGCTTCTTAAAACGAGATATTGCAACTCATATCTATGTTTCATGATAAGATATAATATTCATTGCGAAGTGTTATGCATTCCTCGTCTACGATTCAAATGAATGTAAATGCGACACTTCCTTGCAAGGAAATTGCGTTTGCAGATGTGTACGTATCGAAGCAATAGAGTTAAAATGCTTCTTAAAACGCGATATCGCATCTCATTACTATGTTTCATGGTAAGATATAATATGATTTGCGAAGTGTCATGTATTCCTCGTCTACACTTCAAATGAATGTAAATGCGACACTTCCTTGCAAGGAAATAGCGTTTGCAGATGTGTACGTATCTTAGCAATAGAGTTCTTATGATTCTAAAAACGTGATAACGCATCTCATTTCTATGTTTCATGGTAAGATATAATATGATTTGCGAAGTGTCATGTATTCCTCGTCTACACTTCAAATGAATGTAAATGCGACACTTGCTTGCTAGGAAATAGCGTTTGCAGAAGTCTACGTATCGTAGCAATAGATTTCTAATGCTTCTTAAAACGCGAAAGCGCATCTCATTTCTATGTTTCATGGTAAGATATAATATGATTTGCGAAGTGTCATGTATTCCTCGTCTACACTTCAAATGAATGTAACTGCGACACTTCCTTGCTAGGAAATAGCGTCTGCAGATGTCAATGTATCGAAGCAATAGAGTTCAAGTGCTTCTTAAAACGAGATATTGCAACTCATATCTATGTTTCATGATAAGATATAATATTCATTGCGAAGTGTAATGCATTCCTCGTCTACGATTCAAATGAATGTAAATGCGACACTTCCTTGCTAGGAAATAGCTTCTGCAGATGTCTAGGTATCGTAGCAATAGAGTTCTAATTCTTCTTAAAACGCGATATCGCATCTCATTTCTATGTTTCATGGTAAGATATTATATGATTTGCGAAGTGTCATGTATTCCTCGTCTACACTTCAAATGAATGTAAATGCGACACTTCCTTGTTAGGAAATAGCGTCTGCAGATGTCTAGGTATCGTAGCAATAGAGTTCTAATGCTTCTTAAAACGCGATATCGCATCTCATTTCTATGTTTCATGGTAAGATATAATATGATTTGCGAAGTGTAATGTATTCCTCGTCTACACTTCAAATGAATGTAAATGCGACACATCCTTGCAAGGAAATATCGTTTGCAAATGTCTACGTATCGAAGAAATAGAGTTCAAATGCTGCTTAAAACGAGATACTGCATCTCATATCTATGTTTCATGATAAGATATAATATTCATTGCGAAGTGTTATGCATTCCTCGTCTACGATTCAAATGAATGTAAATGCGACACTTCCTTGCTAGGAAATAGCGTCTGCAGATATCTAGGTATCGTAGCAATAGAGTTCTAATGCTTCTTAAAACGCGATATCGCATCTCATTTCTACGTTTCATGGTAAGATGTAATATGATTTGCGAAGTGTTATGTATTTCTCGTCTACACTTCAAATGAATGTAAATGTGACACTTCCTTGCAAGGAAATATCGTTTGCAGATGTCTACGTATCGAAGAAATAGAGTTCAAATGCTTCTTAAAACGAGATATTGCAACTCATATCTATGTTTCATGATAAGATATAATATTCATTGCGAAGTGTTATGCATTCCTCGTCTACGATTCAAATGAATGTAAATGCGACACTTCCTTGCAAGGAAATTGCGGTTGCAGATGTGTACGTATCGAAGCAATAGAGTTAAAATGCTTCTTAAAACGCGATATCGCATCTCATTTCTATGTTTCATGGTAAGATATAATATGATTTGCGAAGTGTCATGTATTCCTCGTCTACACTTCAAATGAATGTAACTGCGACACTTCCTTGCTAGGAAATAGCGTCTGCAGATGTCTAGGTATCGTAGCAATAGAGTTCCAATGCTTCTTAAAACGCGATATCGCAACTCATTTCTATGTTTCATGGTAAGATGTAATATGATTTGCGAAGGGTTATGTATTTCTCGTCTACACTTCAAATGAATGTAAATGTGACACTTCCTTGCAAGGAAATATCGTTTGCAGATGTCTACGTATCGAAGAAATAGAGTTCAAATGCTGCTTAAAACGAGATACTGCATCTCATATCTATGTTTCATGATAAGATATAATATTCATTGCGAAGTGTTATGCATTCCTCGTCTACGATTCAAATGAATGTAAATGCGACACTTCCTTGTTAGGAAATAGCGTCTGCAGATGTCTAGGTATCGTAGCAATAGAGTTCTAATGCTTCTTAAAACGCGATATCGCATCTCATTTCTACGTTTCATGGTAAGATGTAATATGATTAGCGAAGTGTCATGTATTCCTCGTCTACACTTCAAATGAATGTAAATGCGACACTTCCTTGTTAGGAAATAGCGTTTGCAGATGTCTACGTATCGTAGCAATAGAGTTCATATGATTCTTAAAACGCGATATCGCATCTCATTTCTATGTTTCATGGTAAGATATAATATGATTTGCGAAGTGTCATGTATTCCTCGTCTACACTTCAAATGAATGTAAATGCGACACTTCCTTGTTAGGAAATAGCGTCTGCAGATGTCAAGGTATCGAAGAAATAGAGTTCAAATGCTGCTTAAAACGAGATATTGCATCTCATATCTATGTTTCATGATAAGATATAATATTCATTGCGAACTGTTATGTATTCCTCGTCTACACTTCAAATGAATGTAAATGCGACACTTCCTTGCTAGGAAATAGAGTCTGCAGATGTCTAGGTATCGTAGCAATAGAGTTCTAATGCTTCTTAAAACGCGATATCGCATCTCATTTCTATGTTTAATGGTAAGATATAATATGATTTGCGAACTGTTATGTATTCCTCGCCTACACTTCAAATGAATGTAAATGCGACACATCCTTGGTAGGAAATAGCGTTTGCAGATGTCTACCTATCGTAGCAATAGAGTTCTAATGCTTCTTAAAACGCGATATCGCATCTCATTTCTATGTTTCATGGTAAGATATAATATGATTTGCGAAGTGTCATGTATTCCCCGTCTACACTTCAAATGAATGTAAATGCGACACTTCCTTGTTAGGAAATAGCGTCTGCAGATGTCTAGGTATCGTAGCAATAGAGTTCTAATGCTTCTTAAAGCGCGATATCGCATCTCATTTCTACGTTTCATGGTAAGATGTAATATGATTAGCGAAGCGTCATGTATTCCTCGTCTACACTTCAAATGAATGTAAATGCGACACTTCCTTGTTAGGAAATAGCGTTTGCAGATGTCTACGTATCGTAGCAATAGAGTTCATATGATTCTTAAAACGCGATATCGCATTTCATTTCTATGTTTCATGGTAAGATATAATATGATTTGCGAAGTGTCATGTATTCCTCGTCTACACTTCAAATGAATGTAAATGCGACACTTCCTTGTTAGGAAATAGCGTCTGCAGATGTCAAGGTATCGAAGAAATAGAGTTCAAATGCTGCTTAAAACGAGATATTGCATCTCATATCTATGTTTCATGATAAGATATAATATTCATTGCGAACTGTTATGTATTCCTCGTCTACACTTCAAATGAATGTAAATGCGACACTTCCTTGCTAGGAAATAGAGTCTGCAGATGTCTAGGTATCGTAGCAATAGAGTTCTAATGCTTCTTAAAACGCGATATCGCATCTCATTTCTATGTTTAATGGTAAGATATAATATGATTTGCGAACTGTTATGTATTCCTCGCCTACACTTCAAATGAATGTAAATGCGACACTTCCTTGGTAGGAAATAGCGTTTGCAGATGTCTACCTATCGTAGCAATAGCGTTCTAATGCTTCTTAAAACGCGATATCGCATCTCATTTATATGTTTCATGGTAAGATATAATATGATTTGCGTAGTGTTATGTATTCCTCGTCTACACTTCAAATGAATGTAAATGCGACACTTCCTTGCAAGGAAATAGCGTTTGCAGATGTCTACGTATCGTAGCAATAGAGTTCATATGATTCTTAAAACGCGATATCGCATCTCATTTCTATGTTTCATGGTAAGATATAATATGATTTGCGAAGTGTCATGTATTCCTCGTCTACACTTCAAATGAATGTAAATGCGACACTTCCTTGCTAGGAAATAGCGTCTGCAGATGTCTAGGTATCGTAGCAATAGAGTTCTAATGCTTCTTAAAACGCGATATCGCATCTCATTTCTACGTTTCATGGTAAGATGTAATATGATTTGCGAAGTGTTATGTATTTCTCGTCTACACTTCAAATGAATGTAAATGTGACACTTCCTTGCAAGGAAGTATCGTTTGCAGATGTCTACGTATCGAAGAAATAGAGTTCAAATGCTTCTTAAAACGAGATATTGCAACTCATATCTATGTTTCATGATAAGATATAATATTCATTGCGAAGTGTTATGCATTCCTCGTCTACGATTCAAATGAATGTAAATGCGACACTTCCTTGCAAGGAAATTGCGTTTGCAGATGTGTACGTATCGAAGCAATAGAGTTAAAATGCTTCTTAAAACGCGATATCGCATCTCATTACTATGTTTCATGGTAAGATATAATATGATTTGCGAAGTGTCATGTATTCCTCGTCTACACTTCAAATGAATGTAAATGCGACACTTCCTTGCAAGGAAATAGCGTTTGCAGATGTGTACGTATCTTAGCAATAGAGTTCTTATGATTCTAAAAACGCGAAAGCGCATCTCATTTCTATGTTTCATGGTAAGATATAATATGATTTGCGAAGTGTCATGTATTCCTCGTCTACACTTCAAATGAATGTAACTGCGACACTTCCTTGCTAGGAAATAGCGTCTGCAGATGTCAATGTATCGAAGCAATAGAGTTCAAGTGCTTCTTAAAACGAGATATTGCAACTCATATCTATGTTTCATGATAAGATATAATATTCATTGCGAAGTGTAATGCATTCCTCGTCTACGATTCAAATGAATGTAAATGCGACACTTCCTTGCTAGGAAATAGCTTCTGCAGATGTCTAGGTATCGTAGCAATAGAGTTCTAATTCTTCTTAAAACGCGATATCGCATCTCATTTCTATGTTTCATGGTAAGATATTATATGATTTGCGAAGTGTCATGTATTCCTCGTCTACACTTCAAATGAATGTAAATGCGACACTTCCTTGTTAGGAAATAGCGTCTGCAGATGTCTAGGTATCGTAGCAATAGAGTTCTAATGCTTCTTAAAACGCGATATCGCATCTCATTTCTATGTTTCATGGTAAGATATAATATGATTTGCGAAGTGTAATGTATTCCTCGTCTACACTTCAAATGAATGTAAATGCGACACATCCTTGCAAGGAAATATCGTTTGCAAATGTCTACGTATCGAAGAAATAGAGTTCAAATGCTGCTTAAAACGAGATACTGCATCTCATATCTATGTTTCATGATAAGATATAATATTCATTGCGAAGTGTTATGCATTCCTCGTCTACGATTCAAATGAATGTAAATGCGACACTTCCTTGCTAGGAAATAGCGTCTGCAGATATCTAGGTATCGTAGCAATAGAGTTCTAATGCTTCTTAAAACGCGATATCGCATCTCATTTCTACGTTTCATGGTAAGATGTAATATGATTTGCGAAGTGTTATGTATTTCTCGTCTACACTTCAAATGAATGTAAATGTGACACTTCCTTGCAAGGAAATATCGTTTGCAGATGTCTACGTATCGAAGAAATAGAGTTCAAATGCTTCTTAAAACGAGATATTGCAACTCATATCTATGTTTCATGATAAGATATAATATTCATTGCGAAGTGTTATGCATTCCTCGTCTACGATTCAAATGAATGTAAATGCGACACTTCCTTGCAAGGAAATTGCGGTTGCAGATGTGTACGTATCGAAGCAATAGAGTTAAAATGCTTCTTAAAACGCGATATCGCATCTCATTTCTATGTTTCATGGTAAGATATAATATGATTTGCGAAGTGTCATGTATTCCTCGTCTACACTTCAAATGAATGTAACTGCGACACTTCCTTGCTAGGAAATAGCGTCTGCAGATGTCTAGGTATCGTAGCAATAGAGTTCCAATGCTTCTTAAAACGCGATATCGCAACTCATTTCTATGTTTCATGGTAAGATGTAATATGATTTGCGAAGGGTTATGTATTTCTCGTCTACACTTCAAATGAATGTAAATGTGACACTTCCTTGCAAGGAAATATCGTTTGCAGATGTCTACGTATCGAAGAAATAGAGTTCAAATGCTGCTTAAAACGAGATACTGCATCTCATATCTATGTTTCATGATAAGATATAATATTCATTGCGAAGTGTTATGCATTCCTCGTCTACGATTCAAATGAATGTAAATGCGACACTTCCTTGTTAGGAAATAGCGTCTGCAGATGTCTAGGTATCGTAGCAATAGAGTTCTAATGCTTCTTAAAACGCGATATCGCATCTCATTTCTACGTTTCATGGTAAGATGTAATATGATGTGCGAAGTGTTATGTATTTCTCGTCTACTGTGACGTCCGGCGTATCGCCGTCCACCCTCCGACGCCTCCCACAGAGAGCAGGGACGAATTACCTGCACCCGTCCACGGCCAAGCGCACGGGTAAACACCCCTTTCGCCGAGCTAAGGCAGCCGACCCGCAAATCACGCCCCGGAGATGGACCAATCATTTGCGCTACCGCGCAAATCACAGCACCCACGATCCTCCTTCGCAACAACGACTCACCGAATCGCCCACCGTAACTCAGCCATACTTCATTTTCTCCAACATATATAATTATACATATTAAGACTAGATCTAAGTACACACGACACTATTCGATGTAACACGAACAACACTCACACATAATTTTAAGATATATTTATAATCAATATTCTCTAAGAAGCGATGCGCTCGCGCGCGCACTCGACGCGCGCGACTCACGCGTAACGCGAGCCGCGCCCCACCGCAAGGGCCGTCCGCCCTACTCCTACCGTCCGCCCCACTCGAAGGGCTCAGCGACTCGCGCGCCACGAGAACCAAGGAGGTCTCGTGCACGCGAGTGGATCGTCACTTCGTCCCGGGCATCGCCCGGCTCCGGTTCTCTTGCGACTTCATCCCGGGCATCACCCGACTTCAGACCTCTCTCAAACCTCGAATTCTAACTCAAATCGTATTCAAGTTCCTATTCTATTTCTAAATCTAAGTTCTATTTCTAGTTCATTAAGTTACTCTAAATCTAGATAGGGAAGTAAGTGTATAGCTAGGATTAATCAAGAATATATCTTTATTTTATTTCTACATTCGAGTCCTTATTCATTTTATATCTACGCGACACCCTCCGGTTCTCGCGTACAACCATACACAGCGCTACTTTGCGGAGATACAGATACTTGAACCTCTGCATTAGATAGAGCGGACCGCCGCTTATCTGTGCCGAATACAAGTGGAAGATCTTCCGAGTGGACGATCATTCTTCGCCCTCCTGGACCGACGACGATAGAGCGGACTGCCGCTTATCCGACTCGAATCTAGTTAGGAGGAGAAGATCTCGTATGTGTCGCACCGCTACCAAGAAGACGCGCCGCGCCGGTAGAAAGAATTTCTTGCGACAACTTGTGCGGGAGTACAACGGATCCCAGGCGTGCCCAGCCTACCATTCCGTGATTGCTGTTACTGCTGTCCGCATCCAGCCTCCTGCAGCACCACCGACATCTCCGACGCCAGCATCCGAGTCCGGTCAACGTCGCTGGACCCTCACTCCATTGACGCTCCCTCAACGCCCATCTTACGCGTCCACTGTCCCAGCCGGTGACCCTCGACGACAGCGGTACCTGGAAAGGGGATATTAAGGTGTTAATCGACGAAAGGTAAGTAAATTTCACTTTACCGCATCGAAAAGGGTAAAATTACCGCTCGCGTCCCATAAAAGGAAACCACGGTACCCATCACAATCGAGTGATCGGCCCTGTGTTTTATATTTCGTTTCGTACGGTCGACTCCGGAAATTCTCCCGGTCCCGGACGTGACACTACACTTCAAATGAATGTAAATGTGACACTTCCTTGCAATGAAATATCGTTTGCAGATGTCTACGTATCGAAGAAATGGAGTTCAAATTCTTCTTAAAACGAGATATTGCAACTCATATCTATGTTTCATGATAATATATAGTATTCATTGCGAAGTGTTATGCATTCCTCGTCTACGATTCAAATGAATGTAAATGCGACACTTCCTTGCAAGGAAATTGCGTTTACAGATGTCTAGGTATCGTAGCAATAGAGTTCCAATGCTTCTTAAAACGCAATATCGCAACTCATTTCTATGTTTCATGGTAAGATGTAATATGATTTGCGAAGTGTCATGTATTCCTCGTCTACACTTCAAATGAATGTAAATGCGACACTTCCTTGCTAGGAAATAGCGTCTGCAGATGTCTAGGTATAGTAGCAATAGAGTTCTAATGCTTCTTAAAACGCGATATCGCATCTCATTTCTATGTTTCATGGTAAGATATAATATGATTTGCGAAGTGTCATGTATTCCCCGTCTACACTTCAAATGAATGTAAATGCGACACTTCCTTGTTAGGAAATAGCGTCTGCAGATGTCTAGGTATCGTAGCAATAGAGTTCTAATGCTTCTTAAAGCGCGATATCGCATCTCATTTCTACGTTTCATGGTAAGATGTAATATGATTAGCGAAGTGTCATGTATTCCTCGTCTACACTTCAAATGAATGTAAATGCGACACTTCCTTGTTAGGAAATAGCGTTTGCAGATGTCTACGTATCGTAGCAATAGAGTTCATATGATTCTTAAAACGCGATATCGCATCTCATTTCTATGTTTCATGGTAAGATATAATATGATTTGCGAACTGTTATGTATTCCTCGTCTACACTTCAAATGAATGTAAATGCGACACTTCCTTGCTAGGGAATAGCGTCTGCAGATGTCTAGGTATCGTAGCAATAGAGTTCTAATGCTTCTTAAAACGCGATATCGCATCTCATTTCTATGTTTAATGGTAAGATATAATATGATTTGCGAACTGTTATGTATTCCTCGCCTACACTTCAAATGAATGTAAATGCGACACATCCTTGGTAGGAAATAGCGTTTGCAGATGTCTACCTATCGTAGCAATAGAGTTCTAATGCTTCTTAAAACGCGATATCGCATCTCATTTCTATGTTTCATGGTAAGATATAATAGTATTTGCGTAGTGTTATGTATTCCCCGTCTACACTTCAAATGAATGTAAATGCGACACTTCCTTGCAAGGAAATATCGTTTGCAGATGTCTACGTATCGAAGAAATAGAGTTCAAATGCTGCTTAAAACGAGATATTGCATCTCATATCTATGTTTCATGATAAGATATAATATTCATTGCGAAGTGTTATGCATTCCTCGTCTACGATTCAAATGGAAGTAAATGCGACACTTCCTTGCAAGGAAATAGCGTTTGCAGATGTCTACGTATCGTAGCAATAGAGTTCATATGATTCTTAAAACGCGATATCGCATCTCATTTCTATGTTTCATGGTAAGATATAATATGATTTGCGAAGTGTCATGTATTCCTCGTCTACACTTCAAATGAATGTAACTGCGACACTTCCTTGCTAGGAAATAGCGTCTGCAGATGTCAAGGTATCGTAGCAATAGAGTTGTAATGCTTCTTAAAACGCGATATCGCATCCCATTTCTATGTTTCATGGTAAGATATAATATGATTTGCGAAGTGTCATGTATTCCTCGTCTACACTTCAAATGAATGTAAATGCGACACTTCCTTGCTAGGAAATAGCGTCTGCAGATGTCTAGGTATCGTAGCAATAGAGTTCTAATGCTCCTTAGAACGCGATATCGCATCTCATTTCTATGTTTCATGGTAAGATATAATATGATTTGCGAACTGTTATGTATTCCTCGCCTACACTTCAAATGAATGTAAATGCGACACTTCCTTGCAAGGAAATAGCGTTTGCAGATGTCTACGTATCGTAGCAATGGAGTTCTTATGATTCTTAAAACACGATATCGCATCTCATTTCTATGTTTCATGGTAAGATATAATATGATTTGCGAAGTGTTATGTATTCCTCGTCTACACTTCAAATGAATGTAAATGCGACACTTCCTTGGTAGGAAATAGCGTTTGCAGATGTCTACGTGTCGTAGCAATAGAGTTCATATGATTCTTAAAACGCGATATCGCATCTCATTTCGATGTTTCATGGTAAGATATAATATGATTTGCGAAGTGTCATGTATTCCTCATCTACACTTCAAATGAATGTAAATGCGACACTTCCTTGCTAGGAAATAGCGTCTGCAGATGTCTAGGTATCGAAGAAATAGAGTTCAAATGCTGCTTAAAACGAGATACTGCATCTCATATCTATGTTTCATGATAAGATATAATATTCATTGCGAAGTGTTATGCATTCCTCGTCTACGATTCAAATGAAAGTAAATGCGACACTTCCTTGCAAGGAAATAGCGTTTGCAGATGTCTACGTGTCGTAGCAATAGAGTTCATATGATTCTTAAAACGCGATATCGCATCTCATTTCGATGTTTCATGGTAAGATATAATATGATTTGCGAAGTGTCATGTATTCCTCGTCTACACTTCAAATGAATGTAAATGCGACACTTCCTTGCTAGGAAATAGCGTCTGCAGATGTCTAGGTATCGTAGCAATAGAGTTCTAATGCTTCTTAAAACGCAATATCGCATCTCATTTCTATGTTTCATGGTAAGATATAATATGATTTGCGAAGTGTCATGTATTCCTCGTCTACACTTCAAATGAATGTAACTGCGACACTTCCTTGCTAGGAAATAGCGTCTGCAGATGTCAATGTATCGAAGCAATAGAGTTCAAGTGCTTCTTAAAACGAGATATTGCAACTCATATCTATGTTTCATGATAAGATATAATATTCATTGCGAAGTGTAATGCATTCCTCGTCTACGATTCAAATGAATGTAAATGCGACACTTCCTTGCTAGGAAATAGCGTCTGCAGATGTCTAGGTATCGTAGCAATAGAGATCTAATGCTCCTTAAAACGCGATATCGCATCTCATTTCTATGTTTCATGGTAAGATATAGTATGATTTGCGAAGTGTCATGTATTCCTCGTCTACACTTCAAATGAATGTAAATGCGACACTTCCTTGTTAGGAAATAGCGTCTGCAGATGTCTAGGTATCGTAGCAATAGAGTTGTAATGCTTCTTAAAACGCGATATCGCATCTCATTTCTATGATTCATGGTAAGATATAATATGATTTGCGAAGTGTCATGTATTCCTCGTCTACACTTCAAATGAATGTAAATGCGACACTTCCTTGCTAGAAAATAGCGTCTGCAGATGTCTAGGTATCGTAGCAATAGAGTTCTAATGCTTCTTAAAACGCGATATCGCATCTCATTTCTATGTTTCATGGTAAGATATAATATGATTTGCGAACTGTTATGTATTCCTCGCCTACACTTCAAATGAATGTAAATGCGACACTTCCTTGCAAGGAAATAGCGTTTGCAGATGTCTACGTATCGTAGCAATGGAGTTCTTATGATTCTTAAAACACGATATCGCATCTCATTTCTATGTTTCATGGTAAGATATAATATGATTTGCGAAGTGTTATGTATTCCTCGTCTACACTTCAAATGAATGTAAATGCGACACTTCCTTGGTAGGAAATAGCGTTTGCAGATGTCTACGTGTCGTAGCAATAGAGTTCATATGATTCTTAAAACGCGATATCGCATCTCATTTCGATGTTTCATGGTAAGATATAATATGATTTGCGAAGTGTCATGTATTCCTCATCTACACTTCAAATGAATGTAAATGCGACACTTCCTTGCTAGGAAATAGCGTCTGCAGATGTCTAGGTATCGAAGAAATAGAGTTCAAATGCTGCTTAAAACGAGATACTGCATCTCATATCTATGTTTCATGATAAGATATAATATTCATTGCGAAGTGTTATGCATTCCTCGTCTGCGATTCAAATGAAAGTAAATGCGACACTTCCTTGCAAGGAAATAGCGTTTGCAGATGTCTACGTGTCGTAGCAATAGAGTTCATATGATTCTTAAAACGCGATATCGCATCTCATTTCGATGTTTCATGGTAAGATATAATATGATTTGCGAAGTGTCATGTATTCCTCGTCTACACTTCAAATGAATGTAAATGCGACACTTCCTTGCTAGGAAAGAGCGTCTGCAGATGTCTAGGTATCGTAGCAATAGAGTTCTAATGCTTCTTAAAACGCAATATCGCATCTCATTTCTACGTTTCATGGTACGATGTAATACGATTTGCGAAGTGTTATGTATTTCTCGTCTACACTTCAAATGAATGTAAATGCGACACTTCCTTGTTAGGAAATAGCGTCTGCAGATGTCTAGGTATCGTAGCAATAGAGTTCTAGTTCTTCTTAAAACGCGATATCGCATCTCATTTCTATGTTTCATAGTAAGATATAATATGATTTGCGAAGTGTCATGTATTCCTCGTCTACACTTCAAATGAATGTAAATGCGACACTTCCTTGTTAGGAAATAGCGTTTGCAGATGTCTACGTATCGTAGCAATAGAGTTCATATGATTCTTAAAACGCGATATCGCATCTCATTTCTATGTTTCATGGTAAGGTATAATATGATTTGCGAAGTGTCATGTATTCCTCGTCTACACTTCAAATGAATGTAAATGCGACACTTCCTTGTTAGGAAATAGCGTCTGCAGATGTCTAGGTATCGTAGCAATAGAGTTCTAATTCTTCTTAAAACGCGATATCGCATCTCATTTCTATGTTTCATGGTAAGATATAATATGATTTGCGAAGTGTCATGTATTCCTCGTCTACACTTCAAATGAATGTAAATGCGACACTTCCTTGTTAGGAAATAGCGTTTGCAGATGTCTACGTATCGTAGCAATAGAGTTCTAATTCTTCTTAAAACGCGATATCGCATCTCATTTCTATGTTTCATGGTAAGATATAATATGATTTGCGAAGTGTCATGTATTCCTCGTCTACACTTCAAATGAATGTAAATGCGACACTTCCTTGTTAGGAAATAGCGTTTGCAGATGTCTACGTATCGTAGCAATAGAGTTCGTATGATTCTTAAAACGCGATATCGCATCTCATTTCTATGTTTCATGGTAAAATATAATATGATTTGCGAAGTGTCATGTATTCCTCGTCTACACTTCAAATGAATGTAAATGCGAGACTTCCTTGTTAGGAAATAGCGTCTGCAGATGTCTAGGTATCGTAGCAATAGAGTTCTAATGCTTCTTAAAACGCGATATCGCATCTCATTTCTACGTTTCATGTTAAGATGTAATATGATTTGCGAAGTGTTATGTATTTCTCGTCTACACTTCAATTAAATGTAAATGTGACACTTCCTTGCAAGGAAATATCGTTTGCAGATGTCTACGTATCGAATCAATAGAGTTCAAATGCTTCTTAAAACGAGATATTGCAATACATATCTATGTTTCATGATAAGATATAATATTCATTGCGAAGTGTTATGCATTCCTCGTCTACGATTCAAATGAATGTAAATGCGACACTTCCTTGCTAGGAAATAGCGTCTGCAGATGTCAAGGTATCGTAGCAATAGAGGTCTAATGCTTCTTAAAACGCGATATGGCATCTCATTTCTATGTTTCATGGTAAGATATAATATGATTTGCGAAGTGTCATGTATTCCTCATCTACACTTCAAATGAATGTAAATGCGACACTTCCTTGCTAGGAAATAGCGTCTGCAGATGCCTAGGTATCGTAGCAATAGTGTTCTAATGCTTCTTAAAACGCGATATCGCATCTCATTTCTATGTTTCATGGTAAGATATAATATGATTTGCGAAGTGTCATGTATTCCTCGTCTACACTTCAAATGAATGTAAATGCGACACTTCCTTGCTAGGAAATAGCGTCTGCAGATGTCTAGGTATCGTAGCTATAGAGTTCTAATGCTTCTTAAAACGCGATATCGCATCTCATTTCTATGTTTCATGGTAAAATATAATATGATTTGCGAAGTGTCATGTATTCCTCGTCTACACTTCAAATGAATGTAAATGCGACACTTCCTTGCCAGGAAATAGCGTCTGCAGATGTCAAGGTATCGTAGCTATAGAGTTCTAATTCTTCTTAAAACGCGATATCACATCTCATTTCTATGTTTCATGGTAAGATATAATATGATTTGCGAAGTGTCATGTATTCCTCGTCTACACTTCAAATGAATGTAAATGCGACACTTCCTTGTTAGGAAATAGCGTTTGCAGATGTCTACGTATCGTAGCAATAGAGTTCATATGATTCTTAAAACGCGATATCGCATCTCATTACTATGTTTCATGGTAAAATATAATATGATTTGCGAAGTGTCATGTATTCCTCGTCTACACTTCAAATGAATGTAAATGCGACACTTCCTTGATAGGAAATAGCGTCTGCAGATGTCTAGGTATCGTAGCAATAGAGTTCTAATGCTTCTTAAAACGCGATATCGCATCTCATTTCTACGTTTCATGTTAAGATGTAATATGATTTGCGAAGTGTTATGTATTTCTCGTCTACACTTCAATTGAATGTAAATGTGACACTTCCTTGCAAGGAAATATCGTTTGCAGATGTCTACGTATCGAATCAATAGAGTTCAAATGCTTCTTAAAACGAGATATTGCAATACATATCTATGTTTCATGATAAGATATAATATTCATTGCGAAGTGTTATGCATTCCTCGTCTACGATTCAAATGAATGTAAACGCGACACTTCCTTGCTAGGAAATAGCGTCTGCAGATGTCAAGGTATCGTAGCAATAGAGGTCTAATGCTTCTTAAAACGCGATATGGCATCTCATTTCTATGTTTCATGGTAAGATATAATATGATTTGCGAAGTGTCATGTATTCCTCATCTACACTTCAAATGAATGTAAATGCGACACTTCCTTGCTAGGAAATAGCGTCTGCAGATGCCTAGGTATCGTAGCAATAGTGTTCTAATGCTTCTTAAAACGCGATATCGCATCTCATTTCTATGTTTCATGGTAAGATATAATATGATTTGCGAAGTGTCATGTATTCCTCGTCTACACTTCAAATGAATGTAAATGCGACACTTCCTTGCTAGGAAATAGCGTCTGCAGATGTCTAGGTATCGTAGCTATAGAGTTCTAATGCTTCTTAAAACGCGATATCGCATCTCATTTCTATGTTTCATGGTAAAATATAATATGATTTGCGAAGTGTCATGTATTCCTCGTCTACACTTCAAATGAATGTAAATGCGACACTTCCTTGCCAGGAAATAGCGTCTGCAGATGTCTAGGTATCGTAGCAATAGAGTTCTAATGCTTCTTAAAACGCGATATCGCATCTCATTTCTACGTTTCATGGTAAGATGTAATATGATTTGCGAAGTGTCATGTATTCCTCGTCTACACTTCAAATGAATGTAAATGCGACACTTCCTTGTTAGGAAATAGCGTCTGCAGATGTCAAGGTATCGTAGCTATAGAGTTCTAATGCTTCTTAAAGCGCGATATCGCATCTCATTTCTACGTTTCATGGTAAGATATAATATGATTTGCGAAGTGTCATGTATTCCTCGTCTACACATCAAATGAATGTAAATGCGACACTTCCTTGTTAGGAAATAGCGTCTGCAGATGTCAAGGTATCGTAGCAATAGAGTTCTAATGCTTCTTAAAACGCGATATCGCATCTCATTTCTATGTTTCATGGTAAGATATAATATGATTTGCGAACTGTTATGTATTCCTCGCCTACACTTCAAATGAATGTAAATGCGACACTTCCTTGCAAGGAAATAGCGTTTGCAGATGTCTACGTATCGTAGCAATGGAGTTCTTATGATTCTTAAAACACGATATCGCATCTCATTTCTATGTTTCATGGTAAGATATAATATGATTTGCGAACTGTTATGTATTCCTCGCCTACACTTCAAATGAATGTAAATGCGACACTTCCTTGGTAGGAAATAGCGTTTGCAGATGTCTACGTGTCGTAGCAATAGAGATCATATGATTCTTAAAACGCGATATCGCATCTCATTTCGATGTTTCATGGTAAGATATAATATGATTTGCGAAGTGTCATGTATTCCTCATCTACACTTCAAATGAATGTAAATGCGACACTTCCTTGCTAGGAAATAGCGTCAGCAGATGTCTAGGTATCGAAGAAATAGAGTTCAAATGCTGCTTAAAACGAGATACTGCATCTCATATCTATGTTTCATGATAAGATATAATATTCATTGCGAAGTGTTATGCATTCCTCGTCTACGATTCAAATGAAAGTAAATGCGACACTTCCTTGCAAGGAAATAGCGTTTGCAGATGTCTACGTGTCGTAGCAATAGAGTTCATATGATTCTTAAAACGCGATATCGCATCTCATTTCGATGTTTCATGGTAAGATATAATATGATTTGCGAAGTGTCATGTATTCCTCGTCTACACTTCAAATGAATGTAAATGCGACAGTTCCTTGCTAGGAAATAGCGTCTGCAGATGTCTAGGTATCGTAGCAATAGAGTTCTAATGCTTCTTAAAACGCGATATCGCATCTCATTTCTACGTTTCATGGTACGATGTAATACGATTTGCGAAGTGTTATGTATTTCTCGTCTACACTTCAAATGAATGTAAATGTGACACTTCCTTGCAAGGAAATATTGTTTGCAGATGTCTACGTATCGTAGCAATAGATTTCTAATGCTTCTTAAATCGCGAAAGCGCATCTCATTTCTATGTTTCATGGTAAGATATAATATGATTTGCGAAGTGTCATGTATTCCTCGTCTACACTTCAAATGAATGTAAATGCGACACTTCCTTGCTAGGAAATAGCGTCTGCAGATGTCTAGGTATCGTAGCAATAGAGTTCTAATGCTTCTTAAAACGCGATATCGCATCTCATTTCTATGTTTAATGGTAAGATATAATATGATTTGCGAACTGTTATGTATTCCTCGCCTACACTTCAAATGAATGTAAATGCGACACATCCTTGGTAATAAATAGCGTTTGCAGATGTCTACCTATCGTAGCAATAGAGTTCTAATGCTCCTTAAAACGCGATATCGCATCTCATTTCTATGTTTCATGGTAAGATATAATATGATTTGCGAAGTGTCATGTATTCCTCGTCTACACTTCAAATGAATGTAAATGCGACACTTCCTTGTTAGGAAATAGCGTTTGCAGATGTCTACGTATCGTAGCAATAGAGTTCTAATTCTTCTTAAAACGCGATGTCGCATCTCATTTCTATGTTTCATGGTAAGATATAATATGATTTGCGAAGTGTCATGTATTCCTCGTCTACACTTCAAATGAATGTAAATGCGACACTTCCTTGTTAGGAAATAGCGTCTGCAGATGTCAAGGTATCGTAGCAATAGAGTTCTAATGCTTCTTAAAACGCGATATCGCATCTCATTTCTATGTTTCATGGTAAGATATAATATGATTTGCGAAGTGTCATGTATTCCTCGTCTACACTTCAAATGAATGTAAATGCGACACTTCCTTGCTAGGAAATAGCGTCTGCAGATGTCTAGGTATCGTAGCAATAGAGTTCCAATGCTTCTTAAAACGCGATATCGCATCTCATTTCTATGTTTCATGGTAAGATATAATATGATTTGCGAAGTGTCATGTATTCCTCGTCTACACTTCAAATGAATGTAAATGCGACACTTCCTTGCTAGGAAATAGCGTCTGCAGATGTCTAGGTATCGTAGCAATAGAGTTCTAATGCTTCTTAAAACGCGATACCGCATCTCATTTCTATGTTTCATGGTAAGATATAATATGATTTGCGAAGTGTCATGTATTCCTCGTCTACACTTCAAATGAATGTAAATGCGACACTTCCTTGGTAGGAAATAGCGTTTGCAGATGTCTACGTGTCGTAGCAATAGAGTTCATATGATTCTCAAAAAGGCGATATCGCATCTCATTTCGATGTTTCATGGTAAGATATAATATGATTTGCGAAGTGTCATGTATTCCTCATCTACACTTCAAATGAATGTAAATGCGACACTTCCTTGCTAGGAAATAGCGTCTGCAGATGTCTAGGTATCGAAGAAATAGAGTTCAAATGCTGCTTAAAACGAGATACTGCATCTCACATCTATGTTTCATGATAAGATATAATATTCATTGCGAAGTGTTATGCATTCCTCGTCTACGATTCAAATGAAAGTAAATGCGACACTTCCTTGCAAGGAAATAGCGTTTGCAGATGTCTACGTGTCGTAGCAATAGAGTTCATATGATTCTTAAAACGCGATATCGCATCTCATTTCGATGTTTCATGGTAAGATATAATATGATTTGCGAAGTGTCATGTATTCCTCGTCTACACTTCAAATGAATGTAAATGCGACACTTTCTTGCTAGGAAATAGCGTCTGCAGATGTCTAGGTATCGTAGCAATAGAGTTCTAATGCTTCTTAAAACGCGATATCCCATCTCATTTCTACGTTTCATGGTACGATGTAATACGATTTGCGAAGTGTTATGTATTTCTCGTCTACACTTCAAATGAATGTAAATGTGACACTTCCTTGCAAGGAAATATTGTTTGCAGATGTCTACGTATCGTAGCAATAGATTTCTAATGCTTCTTAAATCGCGAAAGCGCATCTCATTTCTATGTTTCATGGTAAGATATAATATGATTTGCGAAGTGTCATGTATTCCTCGTCTACACTTCAAATGAATGTAAATGCGACACTTCCTTGCTAGGAAATAGCGTCTGCAGATGTCTAGGTATCGTAGCAATAGAGTTCTAATGCTTCTTAAAACGCGATATCGCATCTCATTTCTATGTTTAATGGTAAGATATAATATGATTTGCGAACTGTTATGTATTCCTCGCCTACACTTCAAATGAATGTAAATGCGACACATCCTTGGTAATAAATAGCGTTTGCAGAAGTCTACCTATCGTAGCAATAGAGTTCTAATGCTCCTTAAAACGCGATATCGCATCTCATTTCTATGTTTCATGGTAAGATATAATATGATTTGCGAAGTGTCATGTATTCCTCGTCTACACTTCAAATGAATGTAAATGCGACACTTCCTTGCTAGGAAATAGCGTCTGCAGATGTCTAGGTATCGTAGCAATAGAGTTCTAATGCTTCTTAAAACGCGATATCGCATCTCATTTCTATGTTTAATGGTAAGATATAATATGATTTGCGAACTGTTATGTATTCCTCGCCTACACTTCAAATGAATGTAAATGCGACACATCCTTGGTAGGAAATAGCGTTTGCAGATGTCTACCTATCGTAGCAATAGAGTTCTAATGCTCCTTAAAACGCGATATCGCATCTCATTTCTATGTTTCATGGTAAGATATAATATGATTTGCGAAGTGTCATGTATTCCTCGTCTACACTTCAAATGAATGTAAATGCGACACTTCCTTGTTAGGAAATAGCGTCTGCAGATGTCTAGGTATCGTAGCAATAGAGTTCTAATTCTTCTTAAAACGCGATATCGCATCTCATTTCTATGTTTCATGGTAAGATATAATATGATTTGCGAAGTGTCATGTATTCCTCGTCTACACTTCAAATGAATGTAAATGCGACACTTCCTTGTTAGGAAATAGCGTCTGCAGATGTCTACGTATCGTAGCAATAGAGTTCTAATTCTTCTTAAAACGCGATATCGCATCTCATTTCTATGTTTCATGGTAAGATATAATATGATTTGCGAAGTGTCATGTATTCCTCGTCTACACTTCAAATGAATGTAAATGCGACACTTCCTTGTTAGGAAATAGCGTCTGCAGATGTCAAGGTATCGTAGCAATAGAGTTCTAATGCTTCTTAAAACGCGATATCGCATCTCATTTCTATGTTTCATGGTAAGATATAATATGATTTGCGAAGTGTCATGTATTCCTCGTCTACACTTCAAATGAATGTAAATGCGACACTTCCTTGTTAGGAAATAGCGTTTGCAGATGTCTACGTATCGTAGCAATAGAGTTCATATGATTCTTAAAACGCGATATCGCATGTCATTTCTATGTTTCATGGTAAGGTATAATATGATTTGCGAAGTGTCATGTATTCCTCGTCTACACTTCAAATGAATGTAAATGCGACACTTCCTTGTTAGGAAATAGCGTCTGCAAATGTCTAGGTATCGTAGCAATAGAGTTCTAATGCTTCTTAAAACGCGATATCGCATCTCATTTCTACGTTTCATGGTAAGATGTAATATGATTTGCGAAGTGTTATGTATTTCTCGTCTACACTTCAAATGAATGTAAATGTGACACTTCCTTGCAAGGAAATATCGTTTGCAGATGTCTACGTATCGAAGAAATAGAGTTCAAATGCTTCTTAAAACGAGATATTGCAACTCATATCTATGTTTCATGATAAGATATAATATTCATTGCGAAGTGTTATGCATTCCTCGTCTACGATTCAAATGAATGTAAATGCGACACTTCCTTGCAAGGAAATTGCGTTTGCAGATGTGTACGTATCGAAGCAATAGAGTTAAAATGCTCCTTAAAACGCGATATCGCATCTCATTACTATGTTTCATGGTAAGATATAATATGATTTGCGAAGTGTCATGTATTCCTCGTCTACACTTCAAATGAATGTAAATGCGACACTTCCTTGCCAGGAAATAGCGTTTGCAGATGTGTACGTATCGTAGCAATAGAGTTCTTATGATTCTAAAAACGTGATAACGCATCTCATTTCTATGTTTCATGGTAAGATATAATATGATTTGCGAAGTGTCATGTATTCCTCGTCTACACTTCAAATGAATGTAAATGCGACACTTCCTTGCTAGGAAATAGCGTTTGCAGATGTCTACGTATCGTAGCAATAGATTTCTAATGCTTCTTAAAACGCGAAAGCGCATCTCATTTCTATGTTTCATGGTAAGATATAATATGATTTGCGAAGTGTCATGTATTCCTCGTCTACACTTCAAATGAATGTAAATGCGACACTTCCTTGCTAGGAAATAGCGTCTGCAGATGTCTAGTTATCGTAGCAATAGAGTTCTAATTCTTCTTAGAACGCGATATCGCATCTCATTTCTATGTTTCATGGTAAGATATAATATGATTTGCGAAGTGTCATGTATTCCTCGTCTACACTTCAAATGAATGTAAATGCGACACTTCCTTGTTAGGAAATAGCGTTTGCAGATGTCTACGTATCGTAGCAATAGAGTTCATATGATTCTTAAAACGCGATATCGCATCTCATTTCTATGTTTCATGGTAAGGTATAATATGATTTGCGAAGTGTCATGTATTCCTCGTCTACACTTCAAATGAATGTAAATGCGACACTTCCTTGTTAGGAAATAGCGTCTGCAAATGTCTAGGTATCGTAGCAATAGAGTTCTAATGCGTCTTAAAACGCGATATCGCATCTCATTTCTACGTTTCATGGTAAGATGTAATATGATTTGCGAAGTGTTATGTATTTCTCGTCTACACTTCAAATGAATGTAAATGTGACACTTCCTTGCAAGGAAATATCGTTTGCAGATGTCTACGTATCGAAGAAATAGAGTTCAAATGCTTCTTAAAACGAGATATTGCAACTCATATCTATCTTTCATGATAAGATATAATATTCATTGCGAAGTGTTATGCATTCCTCGTCTACGATTCAAATGAATGTAAATGCGACACTTCCTTGCAAAGAAATTGCGTTTGCAGATGTGTACGTATCGAAGCAATAGAGTTAAAATGCTACTTAAAACGCGATATCGCATCTCATTACTATGTTTCATGGTAAGATATAATATGATTTGCGAAGTGTCATGTATTCCTCGTCTACACTTCAAATGAATGTAAATGCGACACTTCCTTGCAAGGAAATAGCGTTTGCAGATGTGTACGTATCGTAGCAATAGAGTTCTTATGATTCTAAAAACGTGATAACGCATCTCATTTCTATGTTTCATGGTAAGATATAATATGATTTGCGAAGTGTCATGTATTCCTCGTCTACACTTCAAATGAATGTAAATGCGACACTTCCTTGCTAGGAAATAGCGTTTGCAGATGTCTACGTATCGTAGCAATAGATTTCTAATGCTCCTTAAAACGCGAAAGCGCATCTCATTTCTATGTTTCATGGTAAGATATAATATGATTTGCGAAGTGTCATGTATTCCTCGTCTACACTTCAAATGAATGTAACTGCGACACTTCCTTGCTAGGAAATAGCGTCTGCAGATGTCAATGTATCGAAGCAATAGAGTTCAAGTGCTTCTTAAAACGAGATATTGCAACTCATATCTATGTTTCATGATAAGATATAATATTCATTGCGAGGTGTAATGCGTTCCTCGTCTACGATTCAAATGAATGTAAATGCGACACTTCCTTGCTAGGAAATAGCGTCTGCAGATGTCTAGGTATCGTAGCAATAGAGTTCTAATGCTCCTTAAAACGCGATATCGCATCTCATTTCTATGTTTCATGGTAAGATATAATATGATTTGCGAAGTGTCATGTATTACTCGTCTACACTTCAAATGAATGTAAATGCGACACTTCCTTGTTAGGAAATAGCGTCTGCAGATGTCTAGGTATCGTAGCAATAGAGTTCTAATTCTTCTTAAAACGCGATATCGCATCTCATTTCTATGTTTCATGGTAAGATATAATATGATTTGCGAAGTGTCATGTATTCCTCGTCTACACTTCAAATGAATGTAAATGCGACACTTCCTTGTTAGGAAATAGCGTTTGCAGATGTCTACGTATCGTAGCAATAGAGTTCTAATTCTTCTTAAAACGCGATATCGCATCTCATTTCTATGTTTCATGGTAAGATATAATATGATTTGCGAAGTGTCATGTATTCCTCGTCTACACTTCAAATGAATGTAAATGCGACACTTCCTTGTTAGGAAATAGCGTCTGCAGATGTCAAGGTATCGTAGCAATAGAGTTCTAATGCTTCTTAAAACGCGATATCGCATCTCATTTCTATGTTTCACGGTAAGATATAATATGATTTGCGAAGTGTCATGTGTTCCTCGTCTACACTTCAAATGAATGTAAATGCGACACTTCCTTGCTAGGAAATAGCGTCTGCAGATGTCTAGGTATCGTAGCAATAGAGTTCTAATGCTTCTTAAAACGCGATATCGCATCTCATTTCTATGTTTCATGGTAAGATATAATATGATTTGCGAAGTGTCATGTATTCCTCGTCTACACTTCAAATGAATGTACATGCGACACTTCCTTGTTAGGAAATAGCGTCTGCAGATGTCAAGGTATCGTAGCAATAGAGTTCTAATGCTTCTTAAAACGCGATATCGCATCTCATTTCTATGTTTCATGGTAAGATATAATATGATTTGCGAAGTGTCATGTATTCCTCGTCTACACTTCAAATGAATGTAAATGCGACACTTCCTTGCTAGGAAATAGCGTCTGCAGATGTCTAGGTATCGTAGCAATAGAGTTCTAATGCTTCTTAAAACGCGATACCGCATCTCATTTCTATGTTTCATGGTAAGATATAATATGATTTGCGAAGTGTCATGTATTCCTCGTCTACACTTCAAATGAATGTAAATGCGACACTTCCTTGGTAGGAAATAGCGTTTGCAGATGTCTACGTGTCGTAGCAATAGAGTTCATATGATTCTCAAAAAGGCGATATCGCATCTCATTTCGATGTTTCATGGTAAGATATAATATGATTTGCGAAGTGTCATGTATTCCTCATCTACACTTCAAATGAATGTAAATGCGACACTTCCTTGCTAGGAAATAGCGTCTGCAGATGTCTAGGTATCGAAGAAATAGAGTTCAAATGCTGCTTAAAACGAGATACTGCATCTCACATCTATGTTTCATGATAAGATATAATATTCATTGCGAAGTGTTATGCATTCCTCGTCTACGATTCAAATGAATGTAAATGCGACACTTCCTTGCTAGGAAATAGCGTCTGCAGATGTCTAGGTATCGAAGAAATAGAGTTCAAATGCTGCTTAAAACGAGATACTGCATCTCATATCTATGTTTCATGATAAGATATAATATTCATTGCGAAGTGTTATGCATTCCTCGTCTACGATTCAAATGAAAGTAAATGCGACACTTCCTTGCAAGGAAATAGCGTTTGCAGATGTCTACGTGTCGTAGCAATAGAGTTCATATGATTCTTAAAACGCGATATCGCATCTCATTTCGATGTTTCATGGTAAGATATAATATGATTTGCGAAGTGTCATGTATTCCTCGTCTACACTTCAAATGAATGTAAATGCGACACTTCCTTGCTAGGAAATAGCGTCTGCAGATGTCTAGGTATAGTAGCAATAGAGTTCTAATGCTTCTTAAAACGCGATATCGCATCTCATTTCTACGTTTCATGGTACGATGTAATACGATTTGCGAAGTGTTATGTATTTCTCGTCTACACTTCAAATGAATGTAAATGTGACACTTCCTTGCAAGGAAATATTGTTTGCAGATGTCTACGTATCGTAGCAATAGATTTCTGATGCTTCTTAAATCGCGAAAGCGCATCTCATTTCTATGTTTCATGGTAAGATATAATATGATTTGCGAAGTGTCATGTATTCCTCGTCTACACTTCAAATGAATGTAAATGCGACACTTCCTTGCTAGGAAATAGCGTCTGCAGATGTCTAGGTATCGTAGCAATAGAGTTCTAATTCTTCTTAAAACGCGATATCGCATCTCATTTCTATGTTTCATGGTAAGGTATAATATGATTTGCGAAGTGTCATGTATTCCTCGTCTACACTTCAAATGAATGTAAATGCGACACTTCCTTGTTAGGAAATAGCGTCTGCAAATGTCTAGGTATCGTAGCAATAGAGTTCTAATGCTTCTTAAAACGCGATATCGCATCTCATTTCTACGTTTCATGGTAAGATGTAATATGATTTGCGAAGTGTTATGTATTTCTCGTCTACACTTCAAATGAATGTAAATGTGACACTTCCTTGCAAGGAAATATCGTTTGCAGATGTCTACGTATCGAAGAAATAGAGTTCAAATGCTTCTTAAAACGAGATATTGCAACTCATATCTATGTTTCATGATAAGATATAATATTCATTGCGAAGTGTTATGCATTCCTCGTCTACGATTCAAATGAATGTAAATGCGACACTTCCTTGCAAGGAAATTGCGTTTGCAGATGTGTACGTATCGAAGCAATAGAGTTAAAATGCTTCTTAAAACGCGATATCGCATCTCATTACTATGTTTCATGGTAAGATATAATATGATTTGCGAAGTGTCATGTATTCCTCGTCTACACTTCAAATGAATGTAAATGCGACACTTCCTTGCCAGGAAATAGCGTTTGCAGATGTGTACGTATCGTAGCAATAGAGTTCTTATGATTCTAAAAACGTGATAACGCATCTCATTTCTATGTTTCATGGTAAGATATAATATGATTTGCGAAGTGTCATGTATTCCTCGTCTACACTTCAAATGAATGTAAATGCGACACTTCCTTGCTAGGAAATAGCGTTTGCAGATGTCTACGTATCGTAGCAATAGAGTTCTAATTCTTCTTAAAACGCGATATCGCATCTCATTTCTATGTTTCATGGTAAGATATAATATGATTTGCGAAGTGTCATGTATTCCTCGTCTACACTTCAAATGAATGTAAATGCGACACTTCCTTGTTAGGAAATAGCGTCTGCAGATGTCAAGGTATCGTAGCAATAGAGTTCTAATGCTTCTTAAAACGCGATATCGCATCTCATTTCTATGTTTCATGGTAAGATATAATATGATTTGCGAAGTGTCATGTATTCCTCGTCTACACTTCAAATGAATGTAAATGCGACACTTCCTTGTTAGGAAATAGCGTTTGCAGATGTCTACGTATCGTAGCAATAGAGTTCATATGATTCTTAAAACGCGATATCGCATGTCATTTCTATGTTTCATGGTAAGGTATAATATGATTTGCGAAGTGTCATGTATTCCTCGTCTACACTTCAAATGAATGTAAATGCGACACTTCCTTGTTAGGAAATAGCGTCTGCAAATGTCTAGGTATCGTAGCAATAGAGTTCTAATGCTTCTTAAAACGCGATATCGCATCTCATTTCTACGTTTCATGGTAAGATGTAATATGATTTGCGAAGTGTTATGTATTTCTCGTCTACACTTCAAATGAATGTAAATGTGACACTTCCTTGCAAGGAAATATCGTTTGCAGATGTCTACGTATCGAAGAAATAGAGTTCAAATGCTTCTTAAAACGAGATATTGCAACTCATATCTATGTTTCATGATAAGATATAATATTCATTGCGAAGTGTTATGCATTCCTCGTCTACGATTCAAATGAATGTAAATGCGACACTTCCTTGCAAGGAAATTGCGTTTGCAGATGTGTACGTATCGAAGCAATAGAGTTAAAATGCTCCTTAAAACGCGATATCGCATCTCATTACTATGTTTCATGGTAAGATATAATATGATTTGCGAAGTGTCATGTATTCCTCGTCTACACTTCAAATGAATGTAAATGCGACACTTCCTTGCCAGGAAATAGCGTTTGCAGATGTGTACGTATCGTAGCAATAGAGTTCTTATGATTCTAAAAACGTGATAACGCATCTCATTTCTATGTTTCATGGTAAGATATAATATGATTTGCGAAGTGTCATGTATTCCTCGTCTACACTTCAAATGAATGTAAATGCGACACTTCCTTGCTAGGAAATAGCGTTTGCAGATGTCTACGTATCGTAGCAATAGATTTCTAATGCTTCTTAAAACGCGAAAGCGCATCTCATTTCTATGTTTCATGGTAAGATATAATATGATTTGCGAAGTGTCATGTATTCCTCGTCTACACTTCAAATGAATGTAAATGCGACACTTCCTTGCTAGGAAATAGCGTCTGCAGATGTCTAGTTATCGTAGCAATAGAGTTCTAATTCTTCTTAGAACGCGATATCGCATCTCATTTCTATGTTTCATGGTAAGATATAATATGATTTGCGAAGTGTCATGTATTCCTCGTCTACACTTCAAATGAATGTAAATGCGACACTTCCTTGTTAGGAAATAGCGTTTGCAGATGTCTACGTATCGTAGCAATAGAGTTCATATGATTCTTAAAACGCGATATCGCATCTCATTTCTATGTTTCATGGTAAGGTATAATATGATTTGCGAAGTGTCATGTATTCCTCGTCTACACTTCAAATGAATGTAAATGCGACACTTCCTTGTTAGGAAATAGCGTCTGCAAATGTCTAGGTATCGTAGCAATAGAGTTCTAATGCTTCTTAAAACGCGATATCGCATCTCATTTCTACGTTTCATGGTAAGATGTAATATGATTTGCGAAGTGTTATGTATTTCTCGTCTACACTTCAAATGAATGTAAATGTGACACTTCCTTGCAAGGAAATATCGTTTGCAGATGTCTACGTATCGAAGAAATAGAGTTCAAATGCTTCTTAAAACGAGATATTGCAACTCATATCTATCTTTCATGATAAGATATAATATTCATTGCGAAGTGTTATGCATTCCTCGTCTACGATTCAAATGAATGTAAATGCGACACTTCCTTGCAAAGAAATTGCGTTTGCAGATGTGTACGTATCGAAGCAATAGAGTTAAAATGCTACTTAAAACGCGATATCGCATCTCATTACTATGTTTCATGGTAAGATATAATATGATTTGCGAAGTGTCATGTATTCCTCGTCTACACTTCAAATGAATGTAAATGCGACACTTCCTTGCAAGGAAATAGCGTTTGCAGATGTGTACGTATCGTAGCAATAGAGTTCTTATGATTCTAAAAACGTGATAACGCATCTCATTTCTATGTTTCATGGTAAGATATAATATGATTTGCGAAGTGTCATGTATTCCTCGTCTACACTTCAAATGAATGTAAATGCGACACTTCCTTGCTAGGAAATAGCGTTTGCAGATGTCTACGTATCGTAGCAATAGATTTCTAATGCTCCTTAAAACGCGAAAGCGCATCTCATTTCTATGTTTCATGGTAAGATATAATATGATTTGCGAAGTGTCATGTATTCCTCGTCTACACTTCAAATGAATGTAACTGCGACACTTCCTTGCTAGGAAATAGCGTCTGCAGATGTCAATGTATCGAAGCAATAGAGTTCAAGTGCTTCTTAAAACGAGATATTGCAACTCATATCTATGTTTCATGATAAGATATAATATTCATTGCGAGGTGTAATGCGTTCCTCGTCTACGATTCAAATGAATGTAAATGCGACACTTCCTTGCTAGGAAATAGCGTCTGCAGATGTCTAGGTATCGTAGCAATAGAGTTCTAATGCTCCTTAAAACGCGATATCGCATCTCATTTCTATGTTTCATGGTAAGATATAATATGATTTGCGAAGTGTCATGTATTACTCGTCTACACTTCAAATGAATGTAAATGCGACACTTCCTTGTTAGGAAATAGCGTCTGCAGATGTCTAGGTATCGTAGCAATAGAGTTCTAATTCTTCTTAAAACGCGATATCGCATCTCATTTCTATGTTTCATGGTAAGATATAATATGATTTGCGAAGTGTCATGTATTCCTCGTCTACACTTCAAATGAATGTAAATGCGACACTTCCTTGTTAGGAAATAGCGTTTGCAGATGTCTACGTATCGTAGCAATAGAGTTCTAATTCTTCTTAAAACGCGATATCGCATCTCATTTCTATGTTTCATGGTAAGATATAATATGATTTGCGAAGTGTCATGTATTCCTCGTCTACACTTCAAATGAATGTAAATGCGACACTTCCTTGTTAGGAAATAGCGTCTGCAGATGTCAAGGTATCGTAGCAATAGAGTTCTAATGCTTCTTAAAACGCGATATCGCATCTCATTTCTATGTTTCACGGTAAGATATAATATGATTTGCGAAGTGTCATGTGTTCCTCGTCTACACTTCAAATGAATGTAAATGCGACACTTCCTTGCTAGGAAATAGCGTCTGCAGATGTCTAGGTATCGTAGCAATAGAGTTCTAATGCTTCTTAAAACGCGATATCGCATCTCATTTCTATGTTTCATGGTAAGATATAATATGATTTGCGAAGTGTCATGTATTCCTCGTCTACACTTCAAATGAATGTACATGCGACACTTCCTTGTTAGGAAATAGCGTCTGCAGATGTCAAGGTATCGTAGCAATAGAGTTCTAATGCTTCTTAAAACGCGATATCGCATCTCATTTCTATGTTTCATGGTAAGATATAATATGATTTGCGAAGTGTCATGTATTCCTCGTCTACACTTCAAATGAATGTAAATGCGACACTTCCTTGCTAGGAAATAGCGTCTGCAGATGTCTAGGTATCGTAGCAATAGAGTTCTAATGCTTCTTAAAACGCGATATCGCATCTCATTTCTATGTTTCATGGTAAGATATAATATGATTTGCGAACTGTTATGTATTCCTCGCCTACACTTCAAATGAATGTAAATGCGACACTTCCTTGCAAGGAAATAGCGTTTGCAGATGTCTACGTATCGTAGCAATGGAGTTCTTATGATTCTTAAAACACGATATCGCATCTCATTTCTATGTTTCATGGTAAGATATAATATGATTTGCGAAGTGTTATGTATTCCTCGTCTACACTTCAAATGAATGTAAATGCGACACTTCCTTGGTAGGAAATAGCGTTTGCAGATGTCTACGTGTCGTAGCAATAGAGTTCATATGATTCTTAAAACGCGATATCGCATCTCATTTCGATGTTTCATGGTAAGATATAATATGATTTGCGAAGTGTCATGTATTCCTCATCTACACTTCAAATGAATGTAAATGCGACACTTCCTTGCTAGGAAATAGCGTCTGCAGATGTCTAGGTATCGAAGAAATAGAGTTCAAATGCTGCTTAAAACGAGATACTGCATCTCATATCTATGTTTCATGATAAGATATAATATTCATTGCGAAGTGTTATGCATTCCTCGTCTACGATTCAAATGAAAGTAAATGCGACACTTCCTTGCAAGGAAATAGCGTTTGCAGATGTCTACGTGTCGTAGCAATAGAGTTCATATGATTCTTAAAACGCGATATCGCATCTCATTTCGATGTTTCATGGTAAGATATAATATGATTTGCGAAGTGTCATGTATTCCTCGTCTACACTTCAAATGAATGTAAATGCGACACTTCCTTGCTAGGAAATAGCGTCTGCAGATGTCTAGGTATAGTAGCAATAGAGTTCTAATGCTTCTTAAAACGCGATATCGCATCTCATTTCTACGTTTCATGGTACGATGTAATACGATTTGCGAAGTGTTATGTATTTCTCGTCTACACTTCAAATGAATGTAAATGTGACACTTCCTTGCAAGGAAATATTGTTTGCAGATGTCTACGTATCGTAGCAATAGATTTCTGATGCTTCTTAAATCGCGAAAGCGCATCTCATTTCTATGTTTCATGGTAAGATATAATATGATTTGCGAAGTGTCATGTATTCCTCGTCTACACTTCAAATGAATGTAAATGCGACACTTCCTTGCTAGGAAATAGCGTCTGCAGATGTCTAGGTATCGTAGCAATAGAGTTCTAATTCTTCTTAAAACGCGATATCGCATCTCATTTCTATGTTTCATGGTAAGGTATAATATGATTTGCGAAGTGTCATGTATTCCTCGTCTACACTTCAAATGAATGTAAATGCGACACTTCCTTGTTAGGAAATAGCGTCTGCAAATGTCTAGGTATCGTAGCAATAGAGTTCTAATGCTTCTTAAAACGCGATATCGCATCTCATTTCTACGTTTCATGGTAAGATGTAATATGATTTGCGAAGTGTTATGTATTTCTCGTCTACACTTCAAATGAATGTAAATGTGACACTTCCTTGCAAGGAAATATCGTTTGCAGATGTCTACGTATCGAAGAAATAGAGTTCAAATGCTTCTTAAAACGAGATATTGCAACTCATATCTATGTTTCATGATAAGATATAATATTCATTGCGAAGTGTTATGCATTCCTCGTCTACGATTCAAATGAATGTAAATGCGACACTTCCTTGCAAGGAAATTGCGTTTGCAGATGTGTACGTATCGAAGCAATAGAGTTAAAATGCTTCTTAAAACGCGATATCGCATCTCATTACTATGTTTCATGGTAAGATATAATATGATTTGCGAAGTGTCATGTATTCCTCGTCTACACTTCAAATGAATGTAAATGCGACACTTCCTTGCCAGGAAATAGCGTTTGCAGATGTGTACGTATCGTAGCAATAGAGTTCTTATGATTCTAAAAACGTGATAACGCATCTCATTTCTATGTTTCATGGTAAGATATAATATGATTTGCGAAGTGTCATGTATTCCTCGTCTACACTTCAAATGAATGTAAATGCGACACTTCCTTGCTAGGAAATAGCGTTTGCAGATGTCTACGTATCGTAGCAATAGATTTCTAATGCTTCTTAAAACGCGAAAGCGCATCTCATTTCTATGTTTCATGGTAAGATATAATATGATTTGCGAAGTGTCATGTATTCCTCGTCTACACTTCAAATGAATGTAAATGCGACACTTCCTTGCTAGGAAATAGCGTCTGCAGATGTCTAGTTATCGTAGCAATAGAGTTCTAATTCTTCTTAGAACGCGATATCGCATCTCATTTCTATGTTTCATGGTAAGATATAATATGATTTGCGAAGTGTCATGTATTCCTCGTCTACACTTCAAATGAATGTAAATGCGACACTTCCTTGTTAGGAAATAGCGTTTGCAGATGTCTACGTATCGTAGCAATAGAGTTCATATGATTCTTAAAACGCGATATCGCATCTCATTTCTATGTTTCATGGTAAGGTATAATATGATTTGCGAAGTGTCATGTATTCCTCGTCTACACTTCAAATGAATGTAAATGCGACACTTCCTTGTTAGGAAATAGCGTCTGCAAATGTCTAGGTATCGTAGCAATAGAGTTCTAATGCTTCTTAAAACGCGATATCGCATCTCATTTCTACGTTTCATGGTAAGATGTAATATGATTTGCGAAGTGTTATGTATTTCTCGTCTACACTTCAAATGAATGTAAATGTGACACTTCCTTGCAAGGAAATATCGTTTGCAGATGTCTACGTATCGAAGAAATAGAGTTCAAATGCTTCTTAAAACGAGATATTGCAACTCATATCTATCTTTCATGATAAGATATAATATTCATTGCGAAGTGTTATGCATTCCTCGTCTACGATTCAAATGAATGTAAATGCGACACTTCCTTGCAAGGAAATTGCGTTTGCAGATGTGTACGTATCGAAGCAATAGAGTTAAAATGCTACTTAAAACGCGATATCGCATCTCATTACTATGTTTCATGGTAAGATATAATATGATTTGCGAAGTGTCATGTATTCCTCGTCTACACTTCAAATGAATGTAAATGCGACACTTCCTTGCAAGGAAATAGCGTTTGCAGATGTGTACGTATCGTAGCAATAGAGTTCTTATGATTCTAAAAACGTGATAACGCATCTCATTTCTATGTTTCATGGTAAGATATAATATGATTTGCGAAGTGTCATGTATTCCTCGTCTACACTTCAAATGAATGTAAATGCGACACTTCCTTGCTAGGAAATAGCGTTTGCAGATGTCTACGTATCGTAGCAATAGATTTCTAATGCTCCTTAAAACGCGAAAGCGCATCTCATTTCTATGTTTCATGGTAAGATATAATATGATTTGCGAAGTGTCATGTATTCCTCGTCTACACTTCAAATGAATGTAACTGCGACACTTCCTTGCTAGGAAATAGCGTCTGCAGATGTCAATGTATCGAAGCAATAGAGTTCAAGTGCTTCTTAAAACGAGATATTGCAACTCATATCTATGTTTCATGATAAGATATAATATTCATTGCGAGGTGTAATGCATTCCTCGTCTACGATTCAAATGAATGTAAATGCGACACTTCCTTGCTAGGAAATAGCGTCTGCAGATGTCTAGGTATCGTAGCAATAGAGTTCTAATGCTCCTTAAAACGCGATATCGCATCTCATTTCTATGTTTCATGGTAAGATATAATATGATTTGCGAAGTGTCATGTATTACTCGTCTACACTTCAAATGAATGTAAATGCGACACTTCCTTGTTAGGAAATAGCGTCTGCAGATGTCTAGGTATCGTAGCAATAGAGTTCTAATTCTTCTTAAAACGCGATATCGCATCTCATTTCTATGTTTCATGGTAAGATATAATATGATTTGCGAAGTGTCATGTATTCCTCGTCTACACTTCAAATGAATGTAAATGCGACACTTCCTTGTTAGGAAATAGCGTTTGCAGATGTCTACGTATCGTAGCAATAGAGTTCTAATTCTTCTTAAAACGCGATATCGCATCTCATTTCTATGTTTCATGGTAAGATATAATATGATTTGCGAAGTGTCATGTATTCCTCGTCTACACTTCAAATGAATGTAAATGCGACACTTCCTTGTTAGGAAATAGCGTCTGCAGATGTCAAGGTATCGTAGCAATAGAGTTCTAATGCTTCTTAAAACGCGATATCGCATCTCATTTCTATGTTTCACGGTAAGATATAATATGATTTGCGAAGTGTCATGTGTTCCTCGTCTACACTTCAAATGAATGTAAATGCGACACTTCCTTGCTAGGAAATAGCGTCTGCAGATGTCTAGGTATCGTAGCAATAGAGTTCTAATGCTTCTTAAAACGCGATATCGCATCTCATTTCTATGTTTCATGGTAAGATATAATATGATTTGCGAACTGTTATGTATTCCTCGCCTACACTTCAAATGAATGTAAATGCGACACTTCCTTGCAAGGAAATAGCGTTTGCAGATGTCTACGTATCGTAGCAATGGAGTTCTTATGATTCTTAAAACACGATATCGCATCTCATTTCTATGTTTCATGGTAAGATATAATATGATTTGCGAAGTGTTATGTATTCCTCGTCTACACTTCAAATGAATGTAAATGCGACACTTCCTTGGTAGGAAATAGCGTTTGCAGATGTCTACGTGTCGTAGCAATAGAGTTCATATGATTCTTAAAACGCGATATCGCATCTCATTTCGATGTTTCATGGTAAGATATAATATGATTTGCGAAGTGTCATGTATTCCTCATCTACACTTCAAATGAATGTAAATGCGACACTTCCTTGCTAGGAAATAGCGTCTGCAGATGTCTAGGTATCGAAGAAATAGAGCTCAAATGCTGCTTAAAACGAGATACTGCATCTCATATCTATGTTTCATGATAAGATATAATATTCATTGCGAAGTGTTATGCATTCCTCGTCTACGATTCAAATGAAAGTAAATGCGACACTTCCTTGCAAGGAAATAGCGTTTGCAGATGTCTACGTGTCGTAGCAATAGAGTTCATATGATTCTTAAAACGCGATATCGCATCTCATTTCGATGTTTCATGGTAAGATATAATATGATTTGCGAAGTGTCATGTATTCCTCGTCTACACTTCAAATGAATGTAAATGCGACACTTCCTTGCTAGGAAATAGCGTCTGCAGATGTCTAGGTATCGTAGCAATAGAGTTCTAATGCTTCTTAAAACGCGATATCGCATCTCATTTCTACGTTTCATGGTACGATGTAATACGATTTGCGAAGTGTTATGTATTTCTCGTCTACACTTCAAATGAATGTAAATGTGACACTTCCTTGCAAGGAAATATTGTTTGCAGATGTCTACGTATCGTAGCAATAGATTTCTGATGCTTCTTAAATCGCGAAAGCGCATCTCATTTCTATGTTTCATGGTAAGATATAATATGATTTGCGAAGTGTCATGTATTCCTCGTCTACACTTCAAATGAATGTAAATGCGACACTTCCTTGCTAGGAAATAGCGTCTGCAGATGTCTAGGTATCGTAGCAATAGAGTTCTAATTCTTCTTAAAACGCGATATCGCATCTCATTTCTATGTTTCATGGTAAGGTATAATATGATTTGCGAAGTGTCATGTATTCCTCGTCTACACTTCAAATGAATGTAAATGCGACACTTCCTTGTTAGGAAATAGCGTCTGCAAATGTCTAGGTATCGTAGCAATAGAGTTCTAATGCTTCTTAAAACGCGATATCGCATCTCATTTCTACGTTTCATGGTAAGATGTAATATGATTTGCGAAGTGTTATGTATTTCTCGTCTACACTTCAAATGAATGTAAATGTGACACTTCCTTGCAAGGAAATATCGTTTGCAGATGTCTACGTATCGAAGAAATAGAGTTCAAATGCTTCTTAAAACGAGATATTGCAACTCATATCTATGTTTCATGATAAGATATAATATTCATTGCGAAGTGTTATGCATTCCTCGTCTACGATTCAAATGAATGTAAATGCGACACTTCCTTGCAAGGAAATTGCGTTTGCAGATGTGTACGTATCGAAGCAATAGAGTTAAAATGCTTCTTAAAACGCGATATCGCATCTCATTACTATGTTTCATGGTAAGATATAATATGATTTGCGAAGTGTTATGTATTCCTCGTCTACACTTCAAATGAATGTAAATGCGACACTTCCTTGGTAGGAAATAGCGTTTGCAGATGTCTACGTGTCGTAGCAATAGAGTTCATATGATTCTTAAAACGCGATATCGCATCTCATTTCGATGTTTCATGGTAAGATATAATATGATTTGCGAAGTGTCATGTATTCCTCATCTACACTTCAAATGAATGTAAATGCGACACTTCCTTGCTAGGAAATAGCGTCTGCAGATGTCTAGGTATCGAAGAAATAGAGTTCAAATGCTGCTTAAAACGAGATACTGCATCTCATATCTATGTTTCATGATAAGATATAATATTCATTGCGAAGTGTTATGCATTCCTCGTCTACGATTCAAATGAAAGTAAATGCGACACTTCCTTGCAAGGAAATAGCGTTTGCAGATGTCTACGTGTCGTAGCAATAGAGTTCATATGATTCTTAAAACGCGATATCGCATCTCATTTCGATGTTTCATGGTAAGATATAATATGATTTGCGAAGTGTCATGTATTCCTCGTCTACACTTCAAATGAATGTAAATGCGACACTTCCTTGCTAGGAAATAGCGTCTGCAGATGTCTAGGTATCGTAGCAATAGAGTTCTAATGCTTCTTAAAACGCGATATCGCATCTCATTTCTACGTTTCATGGTACGATGTAATACGATTTGCGAAGTGTTATGTATTTCTCGTCTACACTTCAAATGAATGTAAATGTGACACTTCCTTGCAAGGAAATATTGTTTGCAGATGTCTACGTATCGTAGCAATAGATTTCTGATGCTTCTTAAATCGCGAAAGCGCATCTCATTTCTATGTTTCATGGTAAGATATAATATGATTTGCGAAGTGTCATGTATTCCTCGTCTACACTTCAAATGAATGTAAATGCGACACTTCCTTGCTAGGAAATAGCGTCTGCAGATGTCTAGGTATCGTAGCAATAGAGTTCTAATTCTTCTTAAAACGCGATATCGCATCTCATTTCTATGTTTCATGGTAAGGTATAATATGATTTGCGAAGTGTCATGTATTCCTCGTCTACACTTCAAATGAATGTAAATGCGACACTTCCTTGTTAGGAAATAGCGTCTGCAAATGTCTAGGTATCGTAGCAATAGAGTTCTAATGCTTCTTAAAACGCGATATCGCATCTCATTTCTACGTTTCATGGTAAGATGTAATATGATTTGCGAAGTGTTATGTATTTCTCGTCTACACTTCAAATGAATGTAAATGTGACACTTCCTTGCAAGGAAATATCGTTTGCAGATGTCTACGTATCGAAGAAATAGAGTTCAAATGCTTCTTAAAACGAGATATTGCAACTCATATCTATGTTTCATGATAAGATATAATATTCATTGCGAAGTGTTATGCATTCCTCGTCTACGATTCAAATGAATGTAAATGCGACACTTCCTTGCAAGGAAATTGCGTTTGCAGATGTGTACGTATCGAAGCAATAGAGTTAAAATGCTTCTTAAAACGCGATATCGCATCTCATTACTATGTTTCATGGTAAGATATAATATGATTTGCGAAGTGTCATGTATTCCTCGTCTACACTTCAAATGAATGTAAATGCGACACTTCCTTGCCAGGAAATAGCGTTTGCAGATGTGTACGTATCGTAGCAATAGAGTTCTTATGATTCTAAAAACGTGATAACGCATCTCATTTCTATGTTTCATGGTAAGATATAATATGATTTGCGAAGTGTCATGTATTCCTCGTCTACACTTCAAATGAATGTAAATGCGACACTTCCTTGCTAGGAAATAGCGTTTGCAGATGTCTACGTATCGTAGCAATAGATTTCTAATGCTTCTTAAAACGCGAAAGCGCATCTCATTTCTATGTTTCATGGTAAGATATAATATGATTTGCGAAGTGTCATGTATTCCTCGTCTACACTTCAAATGAATGTAAATGCGACACTTCCTTGCTAGGAAATAGCGTCTGCAGATGTCTAGTTATCGTAGCAATAGAGTTCTAATTCTTCTTAGAACGCGATATCGCATCTCATTTCTATGTTTCATGGTAAGATATAATATGATTTGCGAAGTGTCATGTATTCCTCGTCTACACTTCAAATGAATGTAAATGCGACACTTCCTTGTTAGGAAATAGCGTTTGCAGATGTCTACGTATCGTAGCAATAGAGTTCATATGATTCTTAAAACGCGATATCGCATCTCATTTCTATGTTTCATGGTAAGGTATAATATGATTTGCGAAGTGTCATGTATTCCTCGTCTACACTTCAAATGAATGTAAATGCGACACTTCCTTGTTAGGAAATAGCGTCTGCAAATGTCTAGGTATCGTAGCAATAGAGTTCTAATGCTTCTTAAAACGCGATATCGCATCTCATTTCTACGTTTCATGGTAAGATGTAATATGATTTGCGAAGTGTTATGTATTTCTCGTCTACACTTCAAATGAATGTAAATGTGACACTTCCTTGCAAGGAAATATCGTTTGCAGATGTCTACGTATCGAAGAAATAGAGTTCAAATGCTTCTTAAAACGAGATATTGCAACCCATATCTATCTTTCATGATAAGATATAATATTCATTGCGAAGTGTTATGCATTCCTCGTCTACGATTCAAATGAATGTAAATGCGACACTTCCTTGCAAGGAAATTGCGTTTGCAGATGTGTACGTATCGAAGCAATAGAGTTAAAATGCTACTTAAAACGCGATATCGCATCTCATTACTATGTTTCATGGTAAGATATAATATGATTTGCGAAGTGTCATGTATTCCTCGTCTACACTTCAAATGAATGTAAATGCGACACTTCCTTGCAAGGAAATAGCGTTTGCAGATGTGTACGTATCGTAGCAATAGAGTTCTTATGATTCTAAAAACGTGATAACGCATCTCATTTCTATGTTTCATGGTAAGATATAATATGATTTGCGAAGTGTCATGTATTCCTCGTCTACACTTCAAATGAATGTAAATGCGACACTTCCTTGCTAGGAAATAGCGTTTGCAGATGTCTACGTATCGTAGCAATAGATTTCTAATGCTCCTTAAAACGCGAAAGCGCATCTCATTTCTATGTTTCATGGTAAGATATAATATGATTTGCGAAGTGTCATGTATTCCTCGTCTACACTTCAAATGAATGTAACTGCGACACTTCCTTGCTAGGAAATAGCGTCTGCAGATGTCAATGTATCGAAGCAATAGAGTTCAAGTGCTTCTTAAAACGAGATATTGCAACTCATATCTATGTTTCATGATAAGATATAATATTCATTGCGAGGTGTAATGCATTCCTCGTCTACGATTCAAATGAATGTAAATGCGACACTTCCTTGCTAGGAAATAGCGTCTGCAGATGTCTAGGTATCGTAGCAATAGAGTTCTAATGCTCCTTAAAACGCGATATCGCATCTCATTTCTATGTTTCATGGTAAGATATAATATGATTTGCGAAGTGTCATGTATTACTCGTCTACACTTCAAATGAATGTAAATGCGACACTTCCTTGTTAGGAAATAGCGTCTGCAGATGTCTAGGTATCGTAGCAATAGAGTTCTAATTCTTCTTAAAACGCGATATCGCATCTCTTTTCTATGTTTCATGGTAAGATATAATATGATTTGCGAAGTGTCATGTATTCCTCGTCTACACTTCAAATGAATGTAAATGCGACACTTCCTTGTTAGGAAATAGCGTTTGCAGATGTCTACGTATCGTAGCAATAGAGTTCTAATTCTTCTTAAAACGCGATATCGCATCTCATTTCTATGTTTCATGGTAAGATATAATATGATTTGCGAAGTGTCATGTATTCCTCGTCTACACTTCAAATGAATGTAAATGCGACACTTCCTTGTTAGGAAATAGCGTCTGCAAATGTCAAGGTATCGTAGCAATAGAGTTCTAATGCTTCTTAAAACGCGATATCGCATCTCATTTCTATGTTTCACGGTAAGATATAATATGATTTGCGAAGTGTCATGTGTTCCTCGTCTACACTTCAAATGAATGTAAATGCGACACTTCCTTGCTAGGAAATAGCGTCTGCAGATGTCTAGGTATCGTAGCAATAGAGTTCTAATGCTTCTTAAAACGCGATATCGCATCTCATTTCTATGTTTCATGGTAAGATATAATATGATTTGCGAACTGTTATGTATTCCTCGCCTACACTTCAAATGAATGTAAATGCGACACTTCCTTGCAAGGAAATAGCGTTTGCAGATGTCTACGTATCGTAGCAATGGAGTTCTTATGATTCTTAAAACACGATATCGCATCTCATTTCTATGTTTCATGGTAAGATATAATATGATTTGCGAAGTGTTATGTATTCCTCGTCTACACTTCAAATGAATGTAAATGCGACACTTCCTTGGTAGGAAATAGCGTTTGCAGATGTCTACGTGTCGTAGCAATAGAGTTCATATGATTCTTAAAATGCGATATCGCATCTCATTTCGATGTTTCATGGTAAGATATAATATGATTTGCGAAGTGTCATGTATTCCTCATCTACACTTCAAATGAATGTAAATGCGACACTTCCTTGCTAGGAAATAGCGTCTGCAGATGTCTAGGTATCGAAGAAATAGAGTTCAAATGCTGCTTAAAACGAGATACTGCATCTCATATCTATGTTTCATGATAAGATATAATATTCATTGCGAAGTGTTATGCATTCCTCGTCTACGATTCAAATGAAAGTAAATGCGACACTTCCTTGCAAGGAAATAGCGTTTGCAGATGTCTACGTGTCGTAGCAATAGAGTTCATATGATTCTTAAAACGCGATATCGTATCTCATTTCGATGTTTCATAGTAAGATATAATATGATTTGCGAAGTGTCATGTATTCCTCGTCTACACTTCAAATGAATGTAAATGCGACACTTCCTTGCTAGGAACTAGCGTCTGCAGATGTCTAGGTATCGTAGCAATAGAGTTCTAATTCTTCTTAAAACGCGATATCGCATCTCATTTCTATGTTTCATGGTAAGGTATAATATGATTTGCGAAGTGTCATGTATTCCTCGTCTACACTTCAAATGAATGTAAATGCGACACGTCCTTGTTAGGAAATAGCGTCTGCAAATGTCTAGGTATCGTAGCAATAGAGTTCTAATGCTTCTTAAAACGCGATATCGCATCTCATTTCTACGCTTCATGGTAAGATGTAATATGATTTGCGAAGTGTTATGTATTTCTCGTCTACACTTCAAATGAATGTAAATGTGACACTTCCTTGCAAGGAAATATCGTTTGCAGATGTCTACGTATCGAAGAAATAGAGTTCAAATGCTTCTTAAAACGAGATATTGCAACTCATATCTATGTTTCATGATAAGATATAATATTCATTGCGAAGTGTTATGCATTCCTCGTCTACGATTCAAATGAATGTAAATGCGACACTTCCTTGCAAGGAAATTGCGTTTGCAGATGTGTACGTATCGAAGCAATAGAGTTAAAATGCTTCTTAAAACGCGATATCGCATCTCATTACTATGTTTCATGGTAAGATATAATATGATTTGCGAAGTGTCATGTATTCCTCGTCTACACTTCAAATGAATGTAAATGCGACACTTCCTTGTTAGGAAATAGCGTTTGCATATGTCTACGTATCGTAGCAATAGAGTTCATATGATTCTTAAAACGCGATATCGCATCTCATTTCTATGTTTCATGGTAAGGTATAATATGATTTGCGAAGTGTCATGTATTCCTCGTCTACACTTCAAATGAATGTAAATGCGACACGTCCTTGTTAGGAAATAGCGTCTGCAAATGTCTAGGTATCGTAGCAATAGAGTTCTAATGCTTCTTAAAACGCGATATCGCATCTCATTTCTACGTTTCATGGTAAGATGTAATATGATTTGCGAAGTGTTATGTATTTCTCGTCTACACTTCAAATGAATGTAAATGTGACACTTCCTTCCAAGGAAATATCGTTTGCAGATGTCTACGTATCGAAGAAATAGAGTTCAAATGCTTCTTAAAACGAGATATTGCAACTCATATCTATCTTTCATGATAAGATATAATATTCATTGCGAAGTGTTATGCATTCCTCGTCTACGATTCAAATGAATGTAAATGCGACACTTCCTTGCAAGGAAATTGCGTTTGCAGATGTGTACGTATCGAAGCAATAGAGTTAAAATGCTTCTTAAAACGCGATATCGCATCTCATTACTATGTTTCATGGTAAGATATAATATGATTTGCGAAGTGTCATGTATTCCTCGTCTACACTTCAAATGAATGTAAATGCGACACTTCCTTGCAAGGAAATAGCGTTTGCAGATGTCTACGTATCGTAGCAATAGATTTCTAATGCTTCTTAGAACGCGAAAGCGCATCTCATTTCTATGTTTCATGGTAAGATATAATATGATTTGCGAAGTGTCATGTATTCCTCGTCTACACTTCAAATGAATGTAACTGCGACACTTCCTTGCTAGGAAATAGCGTCTGCAGATGTCAATGTATGGAAGCAATAGAGTTCAAGTGCTTCTTAAAACGAGATATTGCAACTCATATCTATGTTTCATGATAAGATATAATATTCATTGCGAAGTGTAATGCATTCCTCGTCTACGATTCAAATGAATGTAAATGCGACACTTCCTTGCTAGGAAATAGCGTCTGCAGATGTCTAGGTATCGTAGCAATAGAGTTCTAATGCTCCTTAAAACGCGATATCGCATCTCATTTCTATGTTTCATGGTAAGATATAATATGATTTGCGAAGTGTCATGTATTACTCGTCTACACTTCAAATGAATGTAAATGCGACACTTCCTTGTTAGGAAATAGCGTCTGCAGATGTCTAGGTATCGTAGCAATAGAGTTCTAATTCTTCTTAAAACGCGATATCGCATCTCATTTCTATGTTTCATGGTAAGATATAATATGATTTGCGAAGTGTCATGTATTCCTCGTCTACACTTCAAATGAATGTAAATGCGACACTTCCTTGTTAGGAAATAGCGTTTGCAGATGTCTACGTATCGTAGCAATAGAGTTCTAATTCTTCTTAAAACGCGATATCGCATCTCATTTCTATGTTTCATGGTAAGATATAATATGATTTGCGAAGTGTCATGTATTCCTCGTCTACACTTCAAATGAATGTAAATGCGACACTTCCTTGTTAGGAAATAGCGTCTGCAGATGTCAAGGTATCGTATCAATAGAGTTCTAATGCTTCTTAAAACGCGATATCGCATCTCATTTCTATGTTTCACGGTAAGATATAATATGATTTGCGAAGTGTCATGTATTCCTCGTCTACACTTCAAATGAATGTAAATGCGACACTTCCTTGCTAGGAAATAGCGTCTGCAGATGTCTAGGTATCGTAGCAATAGAGTTCTAATGCTTCTTAAAACGCGATATCGCATCTCATTTCTATGTTTCATGGTAAGATATAATATGATTTGCGAACTGTTATGTATTCCTCGCCTACACTTCAAATGAATGTAAATGCGACACTTCCTTGCAAGGAAATAGCGTTTGCAGATGTCTACGTATCGTAGCAATGGAGTTCTTATGATTCTTAAAACACGATATCGCATCTCATTTCTATGTTTCATGGTAAGATATAATATGATTTGCGAAGTGTTATGTATTCGTCGTCTACACTTCAAACGAATGTAAATGCGACACTTCCTTGGTAGGAAATAGCGTTTGCAGATTTCTACGTGTCGTAGCAATAGAGTTCATATGATTCTTAAAACGCGATATCGCATCTCATTTCGATGTTTCATGGTCAGATATAATATGATTTGCGAAGTGTCATGTATTCCTCGTCTACACTTCAAATGAATGTAAATGCGACACTTCCTTGCTAGGAAATAGCGTCTGCAGATGTCTAGGTATCGAAGAAATAGAGTTCAAATGCTGCTTAAAACGAGATACTGCATCTCATATCTATGTTTCATGATAAGATATAATATTCATTGCGAAGTGTTATGCATTCCTCGTCTACGATTCAAATGAAAGTAAATGCGACACTTCCTTGCAAGGAAATAGCGTTTGCAGATGTCTACGTGTCGTAGCAATAGAGTTCATATGATTCTTAAAACGCGATATCGCATCTCATTTCGATGTTTCATGGTAAGATATAATATGATTTGCGAAGTGTCATGTATTCCTCGTCTACACTTCAAATGAATGTAAATGCGACACTTCCTTGCTAGGAAATAGCGTCTGCAGATGTCTAGGTATCGTAGCAATAGAGTTCTAATGCTTCTTAAAACGCGAAAGCGCATCTCATTTCTATGTTTCATGGTAAGATATAATATGATTTGCGAAGTGTCATGTATTCCTCGTCTACACTTCAAATGAATGTAACTGCGACACTTCCTTGCTAGGAAATAGCGTCTGCAGATGTCAATGTATCGAAGCAATAGAGTTCAAGTGCTTCTTAAAACGAGATATTGCAACTCATATCTATGTTTCATGATAAGATATAATATTCATTGCGAAGTGTAATGCATTCCTCGTCTACGATTCAAATGAATGTAAATGCGACACTTCCTTGCTAGGAAATAGCGTCTGCAGATGTCTAGGTATCGTAGCAATAGAGTTCTAATGCTCCTTAAAACGCGATATCGCATCTCATTTCTATGTTTCATGGTAAGATATAATATGATTTGCGAAGTGTCATGTATTACTCGTCTACACTTCAAATGAATGTAAATGCGACACTTCCTTGTTAGGAAATAGCGTCTGCAGATGTCTAGGTATCGTAGCAATAGAGTTCTAATTCTTCTTAAAACGCGATATGGCATCTCATTTCTATGTTTCATGGTAAGATGTAATATGATTTGCGAAGTGTCATGTATTCCTCGTCTACACTTCAAATGAATGTAAATGCGACACTTCCTTGTTAGGAAATAGCGTTTGCAGATGTCTACGTATCGTAGCAATAGAGTTCTAATTCTTCTTAAAACGCGATATCGCATCTCATTTCTATGTTTCATGGTAAGATATAATATGATTTGCGAAGTGTCATGTATTCCTCGTCTACACTTCAAATGAATGTAAATGCGACACTTCCTTGTTAGGAAATAGCGTCTGCAGATGTCAAGGTATCGTAGCAATAGAGTTCTAATGCTTCTTAAAACGCGATATCGCATCTCATTTCTATGTTTCACGGTAAGATATAATATGATTTGCGAAGTGTCATGTATTCCTCGTCTACACTTCAAATGAATGTAAATGCGACACTTCCTTGCTAGGAAATAGCGTCTGCAGATGTCTAGGTATCGTAGCAATAGAGTTCTAATTCTTCTTAAAACGCGATATGGCATCTCATTTCTATGTTTCATGGTAAGATGTAATATGATTTGCGAAGTGTCATGTATTCCTCGTCTACACTTCAAATGAATGTAAATGCGACACTTCCTTGTTAGGAAATAGCGTTTGCAGATGTCTACGTATCGTAGCAATAGAGTTCTAATTCTTCTTAAAACGCGATATCGCATCTCATTTCTATGTTTCATGGTAAGATATAATATGATTTGCGAAGTGTCATGTATTCCTCGTCTACACTTCAAATGAATGTAAATGCGACACTTCCTTGTTAGGAAATAGCGTCTGCAGATGTCAAGGTATCGTAGCAATAGAGTTCTAATGCTTCTTAAAACGCGATATCGCATCTCATTTCTATGTTTCACGGTAAGATATAATATGATTTGCGAAGTGTCATGTATTCCTCGTCTACACTTCAAATGAATGTAAATGCGACACTTCCTTGCTAGGAAATAGCGTCTGCAGATGTCTAGGTATCGTAGCAATAGAGTTCTAATGCTTCTTAAAACGCGATATCGCATCTCATTTCTATGTTTCATGGTAAGATATAATATGATTTGCGAACTGTTATGTATTCCTCGCCTACACTTCAAATGAATGTAAATGCGACACTTCCTTGCAAGGAAATAGCGTTTGCAGATGTCTACGTATCGTAGCAATGGAGTTCTTATGATTCTTAAAACACGATATCGCATCTCATTTCTATGTTTCATGGTAAGATATAATATGATTTGCGAAGTGTTATGTATTCGTCGTCTACACTTCAAATGAATGTAAATGCGACACTTCCTTGCTAGGAAATAGCGTCTGCAGATGTCTAGGTATCGAAGAAATAGAGTTCAAATGCTGCTTAAAACGAGATACTGCATCTCATATCTATGTTTCATGATAAGATATAATATTCATTGCGAAGTGATATGCATTCCTCGTCTACGATTCAAATGAAAGTAAATGCGACACTTCCTTGCAAGGAAATAGCGTTTACAGATGTCTACGTGTCGTAGCAATAGAGTTCATATGATTCTTAAAACGCGATATCGCATCTCATTTCGATGTTTCATGGTAAGATATAATATGATTTGCGAAGTGTCATGTACTCCTCGTCTACACTTCAAATGAATGTAAATGCGACACTTCCTTGCTAGGAAATAGCGTCTGCAGATGTCTAGGTATCGTAGCACTAGAGTTCTAATGCTTCTTAAAACGCGATATCGCATCTCATTTCTACGTTTTATGGTACGATGTAATATGATTTGCGAAGTGTTATGTATTTCTCGTCTACACTTCAAATGAATGTAAATGTGACACTTCCTTGTTAGGAAATAGCGTTTGCAGATGTCTACGTATCGTAGCAATAGAGTTCATATGATTCTTAAAACGCGATATCGCATCTCATTTCTATGTTTCATGGTAAGGTATAATATGATTTGCGAAGTGTCATGTATTCCTTGTCTACACCTCAAATGAATGTAAATGCGACACTTCCTTGTTAGGAAATAGCGTCTGCAAATGTCTAGGTATCGTAGCAATAGAGTTCTAATGCTTCTTAAAACGCGATATCGCATCTCATTTCTACGTTTCATGGTAAGATGTAATATGATTTGCGAAGTGTTATGTATTTCTCGTCTACACTTCAAATGAATGTAAATGTGACACTTCCTTGCAAGGAAATATCGGTTGCAGATGTCTACGTATGGTAGCAACAGATTTCTAATGCTTCTTAAAACGCGAAGGCGCATCTCATTTCTATGTTTCATAGTAAGATATAATATGATTTGCGAAGTGTCATGTATTCCTCGTCTACACTTCAAATGAATGTAAATGCGACACTTCCTTGCTAGGAAATAGCGTATGCAGATGTCTAGGTATCGTAGCAATAGAGTTCTAATGCTTCTTAAAACGCGATATCGCATCTCATTTCTATGTTTCATGGTAAGATATAATATGATTTGCGAACTGTTATGTATTCCTCGCCTACACTTCAAATGAATGTAAATGCGACACTTCCTTGCAAGGAAATAGCGTTTGCAGATGTCTAGGTATCGTAGCAATAGAGTTCTAATGCTTCTTAGAACGCGATATCGCATCTCATTTCTATGTTTCATGGTAAGATATAATATGATTTGCGAAGTGTCATGTATTCCTCGTCTACACTTCAAATGAATGTAAATGCGACACTTCCTTGCAAGGAAATAGCGTTTGCAGATGTCTACGTGTCGTAGCAATAGAGTTCATATGATTCTTAAATCGCGATATCGCACCTCATTTCGATGTTTCATGGTAAGATATAATATGATTTGCGAAGTGTCATGTATTCCTCGTCTACACTTCAAATGAATGTAAATGCGACACTTCCTAGTTAGGAAATAGCGTCTGCAAATGTCTAGGTATCGTAGCAATAGAGTTCTAATGCTCCTTAAAACGCGATATCGCATCTTATTTCTACGTTTCATGGTAAGATGTAATATGATTTGCGAAGTGTTATGTATTTCTCGTCTACACTTCAAATGAATGTAAATGTGACACTTCCTTGCAAGGAAATATCGTTTGCAGATGTCTACGTATCGTAGCAACAGATTTCTAATGCTTCTTAAAACGCGAAGGCGCATCTCATTTCTATGTTTCATAGTAAGATATAATATGATTTGCGAAGTGTCATGTATTCCTCGTCTACACTTCAAATGAATGTAAATGCGACACTTCCTTGCTAGGAAATAGCGTCTGCAGATGTCTAGGTATCGTAGCAATAGAGTTCTAATGCTTCTTAAAACGCGATATCGCATCTCATTTCTATGTTTCATGGTAAGATATAATATGATTTGCGAACTGTTATGTATTCCTCGCCTACACTTCAGATGAATGTAAATGCGACACTTCCTTGCAAGGAAATAGCGTTTGCAGATGTCTAGGTATCGTAGCAATAGAGTTCTAATGCTTCTTACAACGCGATATCGCATCTCATTTCTATGTTTCATGGTAAGATATAATATGATTTGCGAAGTGTCATGTATTCCTCGTCTACACTTCAAATGTATGTAAATGCGACACTTCCTTGTTAGGAAATAGCGTCTGCAGATGCCAAGGTATCGTAGCAATAGAGTTCTTATGATTCTTAAAACGCGATATCGCATCTCTTTTCTATGTTTCATGCTAAGCTATAATATGATTTGCGAAGTGTCATGTATTGCTCGTCTACACTTCAAATGAATGTAAATGCGACACTTCCTTGCTAGGAAATAGCGTTTGCAGATGTCTACGTATCGTAGCAACAGATTTCTAATGCTTCTTAAAACGCGAAAGCGCATCTCATTTCTATGTTTCATTGTAAGATATAATATGATTTGCGAAGTGTCATGTATTCCTCGTCTACACTTCAAATGAATGTAAATGCGACACTTCCTTGCTAGGAAATAGCGTCTGCAGATGTCTAGGTATCGTAGCAATAGAGTTCTAATGCTTCTTAAAACGCGATATCGCATCTCATTTCTATGTTTCATGGTAAGATATAATATGATTTGCGAACTGTTATGTATTCCTCGCCTACACTTCAAATGAATGTAAATGCGACACTTCCTTGCAAGGAAATAGCGTTTACAGATGTCTACGTATCGTAGCAATAGATTTCTAATGCTTCTTAAAACGCGATATCGCATCTCATTTCTATGTTTCATGATAAGATAAAATATGATTTGCGAAGTGTCATGTATTCCTCGTCTACACTTCAAATGAACGTAAATGCGACACTTCGTTGCTAGGAAATAGCGTCTGCAGATGCCTAGGTATCGTAGCAATAGAGTTCTAATGCTTCTTAAAACGCGATATCGCACCTCATTTCTACGTTTCATGGTAAGATGTAATATGATTTGCGAAGTGTTATGTATTTCTCGTCTACACTTCAAATGAATGTAAACGTGACACTTCCTTGCAAGGAAATATCGTTTGCAGATATCTACGTATCGCAGCAACAGATTTCTAATGCTTCTTAAAACGCGAAGGCGCATCTCATTTCTATGATTCATAGTAAGATATAATATGATTTGCGAAGTGTCATGTATTCCTCGTCTACACTTCAAATGAATGTAAATGCGACACTTCCTTGCTAGGAAATAGCGTCTGCAGATGTCTAGGTATCGTAGCTATAGAGTTCTAATGCTTCTTAAAACGCGATATCGCATCTCATTTCTATGTTTCATGGTAAGATATAATATGATTTGCGAAGTGTCATGTATTCCTCGTCTACACTTCAAATGAATGTAAATGCGACGCTTCCTTGCAAGGAAATAGCGTTTGCAGATGTGTACGTATCGTAGCAATAGAGTTCTTATGATTCTTAAAACGCGATATCGCATCTCTTTTCTATGTTTCATGCTAAGCTATAATATGATTTGCGAAGTGTCATGTATTGCTCGTCTACACTTCAAATGAATGTAAATGCGACACTTCCTTGCTAGGAAATAGCGTTTGCAGATGTCTACGTATCGTAGCAATAGATTTCTAATGCTTCTTAAAACGCGAAAGCGCATCTCATTTCTATGTTTCATTGTAAGATATAATATGATTTGCGAAGTGTCATGTATTCCTCGTCTACACTTCAAATGAATGTAAATGCGACACTTCCTTGCTAGGAAATAGCGTCTGCAGATGTCTAGGTATCGTAGCAATAGAGTTCTAATGCTTTTTAAAACGCGATATCGCAACTCATTTCTATGTTTCATGGTAAGATATAATATGATTTGCGAAGTGCCATGTATTCCTCGTCTACACTTCAAATGAATGTAAATGCGATACTTCCTTGTTAGGAAATAGCGTCTGCAGATGTCTAGGTATCGTAGCAATAGAGTTCTTATGATTCTTAAAACGCGATATCGCATCTCTTTTCTATGTTTCATGCTAAGCTATAATATGATTTGCGAAGTGTCATGTATTCCTCGTCTACACTTCAAATGAATGTAAATGCGACACTTCCTTGCAAGGAAATAGCGTTTACAGATGTCTACGTATCGTAGCAATAGATTTCTAATGCTTCTTAAAACGCGATATCGCATCTCATTTCTATGTTTCATGATAAGATAAAATATGATTTGCGAAGTGTCATGTATTCCTCTTCTACACTTCAAATGAATGTAAATGCGACACTTCGTTGCTAGGAAATAGCGTCTGCAGATGCCTAGGTATCGTAGCAATAGAGTTCTAATGCTTCTTAAAACGCGATATCGCACCTCATTTCTACGCTTCATGGTAAGATGTAATATGATTTGCGAAGTGTTATGTATTTCTCGTCTACACTTCAAATGAATGTAAACGTGACACTTCCTTGGAAGGAAATATCGTTTGCAGATATCTACGTATCGTAGCAACAGATTTCTAATGCTTCTTAAAACGCGGGAGGCGCATCTCATTTCTATGATTCATAGTAAGATATAATATGATTTGCGAAGTGTCATGTATTCCTCGTCTACACTTCAAATGAATGTAAATGCGACACTTCCTTGCTAGGAAATAGCGTCTGCAGATGTCTAGTTATCGTAGCTATAGAGTTCTAATGCTTCTTAAAACGCGATATCGCATCTCATTTCTATGTTTCATGGTAAGATATAATATGATTTGCGAAGTGTCATGTATTCCTCGTCTACACTTCAAATGAATGTAAATGCGACACTTCCTTGCAAGGAAATAGCGTTTGCAGATGTGTACGTATCGTAGCAATAGAGTTCTTATGATTCTTAAAACGCGATATCGCATCTCTTTTCTATGTTTCATGCTAAGCTATAATATGATTTGCGAAGTGTCATGTATTGCTCGTCTACACTTCAAATGAATGTAAATGCGACACTTCCTTGCTAGGAAATAGCGTCTGCAGATGTCTAGGTATCGTAGCAATAGAGTTCTAATGCTTCTTAAAACGCGATATCGCATCTCATTTCTATGTTTCATGGTAAGATATAATATGATTTGCGAACTGTTATGTATTCCTCGCCTACACTTCAATGAATGTAAATGCGACACTTCCTTGCAAGGAAATAGCGTTTACAGATGTCTACGTATCGTAGCAATAGATTTCTAATGCTTCTTAAAACGCGATATCGCATCTCATTTCTATGTTTCATGATAAGATAAAATATGATTTGCGAAGTGTCATGTATTCCTCGTCTACACTTCAAATGAACGTAAATGCGACACTTCGTTGCTAGGAAATAGCGTCTGCAGATGCCTAGGTATCGTAGCAATAGAGTTCTAATGCTTCTTAAAACGCGATATCGCACCTCATTTCTACGTTTCATGGTAAGATGTAATATGATTTGCGAAGTGTTATGTATTTCTCGTCTACACTTCAAATGAATGTAAACGTGACACTTCCTTGCAAGGAAATATCGTTTGCAGATATCTACGTATCGCAGCAACAGATTTCTAATGCTTCTTAAAACGCGAAGGCGCATCTCATTTCTATGATTCATAGTAAGATATAATATGATTTGCGAAGTGTCATGTATTCCTCGTCTACACTTCAAATGAATGTAAATGCGACACTTCCTTGCTAGGAAATAGCGTCTGCAGATGTCTAGGTATCGTAGCTATAGAGTTCTAATGCTTCTTAAAACGCGATATCGCATCTCATTTCTATGTTTCATGGTAAGATATAATATGATTTGCGAAGTGTCATGTATTCCTCGTCTACACTTCAAATGAATGTAAATGCGACGCTTCCTTGCAAGGAAATAGCGTTTGCAGATGTGTACGTATCGTAGCAATAGAGTTCTTATGATTCTTAAAACGCGATATCGCATCTCTTTTCTATGTTTCATGCTAAGCTATAATATGATTTGCGAAGTGTCATGTATTGCTCGTCTACACTTCAAATGAATGTAAATGCGACACTTCCTTGCTAGGAAATAGCGTTTGCAGATGTCTACGTATCGTAGCAATAGATTTCTAATGCTTCTTAAAACGCGAAAGCGCATCTCATTTCTATGTTTCATTGTAAGATATAATATGATTTGCGAAGTGTCATGTATTCCTCGTCTACACTTCAAATGAATGTAAATGCGACACTTCCTTGCTAGGAAATAGCGTCTGCAGATGTCTAGGTATCGTAGCAATAGAGTTCTAATGCTTTTTAAAACGCGATATCGCAACTCATTTCTATGTTTCATGGTAAGATATAATATGATTTGCGAAGTGCCATGTATTCCTCGTCTACACTTCAAATGAATGTAAATGCGATACTTCCTTGTTAGGAAATAGCGTCTGCAGATGTCTAGGTATCGTAGCAATAGAGTTCTTATGATTCTTAAAACGCGATATCGCATCTCTTTTCTATGTTTCATGCTAAGCTATAATATGATTTGCGAAGTGTCATGTATTCCTCGTCTACACTTCAAATGAATGTAAATGCGACACTTCCTTGCAAGGAAATAGCGTTTACAGATGTCTACGTATCGTAGCAATAGATTTCTAATGCTTCTTAAAACGCGATATCGCATCTCATTTCTATGTTTCATGATAAGATAAAATATGATTTGCGAAGTGTCATGTATTCCTCTTCTACACTTCAAATGAATGTAAATGCGACACTTCGTTGCTAGGAAATAGCGTCTGCAGATGCCTAGGTATCGTAGCAATAGAGTTCTAATGCTTCTTAAAACGCGATATCGCACCTCATTTCTACGCTTCATGGTAAGATGTAATATGATTTGCGAAGTGTTATGTATTTCTCGTCTACACTTCAAATGAATGTAAACGTGACACTTCCTTGGAAGGAAATATCGTTTGCAGATATCTACGTATCGTAGCAACAGATTTCTAATGCTTCTTAAAACGCGAAGGCGCATCTCATTTCTATGATTCATAGTAAGATATAATATGATTTGCGAAGTGTCATGTATTCCTCGTCTACACTTCAAATGAATGTAAATGCGACACTTCCTTGCTAGGAAATAGCGTCTGCAGATGTCTAGTTATCGTAGCTATAGAGTTCTAATGCTTCTTAAAACGCGATATCGCATCTCATTTCTATGTTTCATGGTAAGATATAATATGATTTGCGAAGTGTCATGTATTCCTCGTCTACACTTCAAATGAATGTAAATGCGACACTTCCTTGCAAGGAAATAGCGTTTGCAGATGTGTACGTATCGTAGCAATAGAGTTCTTATGATTCTTAAAACGCGATATCGCATCTCTTTTCTATGTTTCATGCTAAGCTATAATATGATTTGCGAAGTGTCATGTATTGCTCGTCTACACTTCAAATGAATGTAAATGCGACACTTCCTTGCTAGGAAATAGCGTTCGCAGATGTCTACGTATCGTAGCAATAGATTTCTACTGCTTCTTAAAACGCGAAAGCGCATCTCATTTCTATGTTTCATGGTAAGATATAATATGATTTGCGAAGTGTCATGCATTCCTCGTCTACACTTCAAATGAATGTAAATGCGACACTTCCTTGCTAGGAAATAGCGTCTGCAGATGTCTAGGTATCGTAGCAATAGAGTTCTAATGCTTCTTAAAACGCGATATCGCAACTCATTTCTATGTTTCATGGTAAGATATAATATGATTTGCGAAGTGCCATGTATTCCTCGTCTACACTTCAAATGAATGTAAATGCGATACTTCCTTGTTAGGAAATAGCGTCTGCAGATGTCTAGGTATCGTAGCAATAGAGTTCTAATGCTTCTTAAAACGCGATATCGCACCTCATTTCTACGTTTCATGGTAAGATGTAATATGATTTGCGAAGTGTTATGTATTCCTCGTCTACACTTCAAATGAATGTAAATGCGACACTTCCTTGTTAGGAAATAGCGTTTGCAGATGTCTACGTATCGTAGCAATAGAGTTCTAATGCTTCTTAAAACGCGATATCGCAACTCATTTCTATGTTTCATGGTAAGATATAATATGATTTGCGAAGTGTCATGTATTGCTCGTCTACACTTCAAATGAATGTAAATGCGACACTTCCTTGCTAGGAAATAGCGTTCGCAGATGTCTACGTATCGTAGCAATAGATTTCTAATGCTTCTTAAAACGCGAAAGCGCATCTCATTTCTATGTTTCATGGTAAGATATAATATGATTTGCGAAGTGTCATGCATTCCTCGTCTACACTTCAAATGAATGTAAATGCGACACTTCCTTGCAAGGAAATAGCGTTTGCAGATGTGTACGTATCGTAGCAATAGAGTTCTTATGATTCTTAAAACGCGATATCGCATCTCTTTTCTATGTTTCATGCTAAGCTATAATATGATTTGCGAAGTGTCATGTATTCCTCGTCTACACTTCAAATGAATGTAAATGCGATACTTCCTTGTTAGGAAATAGCGTCTGCAGATGTCTAGGTATCGTAGCAATAGAGTTCTAATGCTTCTTAAAACGCGATATCGCACCTCATTTCTACGCTTCATGGTAAGATGTAATATGATTTGCGAAGTGTCATGTATTCCTCGTCTACACTTCAAATGAATGTAAATGCGACACTTCCTTGCTAGGAAATAGCGTCTGCAGATGTCTAGGTATCGTAGCAATAGTGTTCTAATGCTTCTTAAAACGCGATATCGCATCTCATTTCTATGTTTCATGGTAAGATATAATATGATTTGCGAAGTGTCATGTATTCCTCGTCTACACTTCAAATGAATGTAAATGCGACACTTCCTTGCTAGGAAATAGCGTCTGCAGATGTCTAGGTATCGTAGCAATAGAGTTCTAATCCTTCTTAAAACGCGATATCGCATCTCATTTCTATGTTTCATGGTAAGATATAATATGATTTGCGAACTGTTATGTATTCCTCGCCTACACTTCAAATGAATGTAAATGCGACACTTCCTTGCAAGGAAATAGCGTTTGCAGATGTCTAGGTATCGTAGCAATAGAGTTCTAATGCTTCTTAAAACGCGATATCGCATCTCATTTCTATGTTTCATGGTAAGATATAATATGATTTGCGAAATGTCATGTATTCCTCGTCTACACTTCAAATGAATGTAAATGCGATACTTCCTTGTTAGGAAATAGCGTCTGCAGATGTCTAGGCATCGTAGCAATAGAGTTCTAATGCTTCTTAAAACGCGATATCGCACCTCATTTCTACGTTTCATGGTAAAATGTAATATGATTTGCGAAGTGTTATGTATTTCTCGTCTACACTTCAAATGAATGTAAATGTGACACTTCCTTGCAAGGAAATATCGTTTGCAGATGTCTACGTATCGAAGCAATAGAGTTCAAGTGCTTCTTAAAACGAGATATTGCAACTCATATCTATGTTTCATGATAAGATATAATATTCATTGCGAAGTGTTATGCATTCCTCGTCTACGATTCAAATGAATGTAAATGCGACACTTCCTTGCTAGGAAATAGCGTCTGCAGATGTCTAGGTATCGTAGCTATAGAGTTCTAATGCTTCTTAAAACGCGATATCGCATCTCATTTCTATGTTTCATGGTAAGATATAATATGATTTGCGAAGTGTCATGTATTCCTCGTCTACACTTCAAATGAATGTAAATGCGACACCTCCTTGCAAGGAAATAGCGTTTGCAGATGTGTACGTATCGTAGCAATAGAGTTCTTATGATTCTTAAAACGCGATATCGCATCTCTTTTCTATGTTTCATGCTAAGCTATAATATGATTTGCGAAGTGTCATGTATTCCTCGTCTACACTTCAAATGAATGTAAATGCGATACTTCCTTGTTAGGAAATAGCGTCTGCAGATGTCTAGGTATCGTAGCAATAGAGTTCTAATGCTTCTTAAACGCGATATCGCACCTCATTTCCACGCTTCATGGCAAGATGTAATATGATTTGCGAAGTGTCATGTATTCCTCGTCTACACTTCAAATGAATGTAAATGCGACACTTCCTTGCTAGGAAATAGCGTCTGCAGATGTCTAGGTATCGTAGCAATAGTGTTCTAATGCTTCTTAAAACGCGATATCGCATCTCATTTCTATGTTTCATGGTAAGATATAATATGATTTGCGAAGTGTCATGTATTCCTCGTCTACACTTCCAATGAATGTAAATGCGACACTTCCTTGCTAGGAAATAGCGTCTGCAGATGTCTAGGTATCGTAGCAATAGAGTTCTAATGCTTCTTAAGACGCGATATCGCATCTCATTTCTATGTTTCATGGTAAGATATAATATGATTTGCGAACTGTTATGTATTCCTCGCCTACACTTCAAATGAATGTAAATGCGACACTTCCTTGCAAGGAAATAGCGTTTACAGATGTCTACGTATCGTAGCAATAAATTTCTAATGCTTCTTAAAACGCGATATCGCATCTCATTTCTATGTTTCATGATAAGATAAAATATGATTTGCGAAGTGTCATGTATTCCTCGTCTACACTTCAAATGAATGTAAATGCGACACTTCCTTGCTAGGAAATAGCGTCTGCAGATGTCTAGGTATCGTAGCTTATAGAGTTCTAATGCTTCTTAAAACGCGAAAGCGCATCTCATTTCTATGTTTCATGGTAAGATATAATATGATTTGCGAAGTGTCATGTATTGCTCGTCTACACTTCAAATGAATGTAAATGCGACACTTCCTTGCTAGGAAATAGCGTTCGCAGATGTCTACGTATCGTAGCAATAGATTTCTAATGCTTCTTAAAACGCGAAAGCGCATCTCATTTCTATGTTTCATGGTAAGATATAATATGATTTGCGAAGTGTCATGCATTCCTCGTCTACACTTCAAATGAATGTAAATGCGACACTTCCTTGCTAGGAAATAGCGTCTGCAGATGTCTAGGTATCGTAGCAATAGAGTTCTAATGCTTCTTAAAACGCGATATCGCAACTCATTTCTATGTTTCATGGTAAGATATAATATAATTTGCGAAGTGCCATGTATTCCTCGTCTACACTTCAAATGAATGTAAATGCGATACTTCCTTGTTAGGAAATAGCGTCTGCAGATGTCTAGGTATCGTAGCAATAGAGTTCTAATGCTTCTTAAAACGCGATATCGCACCTCATTTCTACGTTTCATGGTAAGATGTAATATGATTTGCGAAGTGTTATGTATTCCTCGTCTACACTTCAAATGAATGTAAATGCGACACTTCCTTGTTAGGAAATAGCGTTTGCAGATGTCTACGTATCGTAGCAATAGAGTTCTAATGCTTCTTAAAACGCGATATCGCAACTCATTTCTATGTTTCATGGTAAGATATAATATGATTTGCGAAGTGCCATGTATTCCTCGTCTACACTTGAAATGAATGTAAATGCGATACTTCCTTGTTAGGAAATAGCGTCTGCAGATGTCTAGGTATCGTAGCAATAGAGTTCTAATCCTTCTTAAAACGCGATATCGCATCTCTTTTCTATGTTTCATGCTAAGCTATAATATGATTTGCGAAGTGTCATGTATTCCTCGTCTACACTTCAAATGAATGTAAATGCGACACTTCCTTGCAAGGAAATAGCGTTTACAGATGTCTACGTATCGTAGCAATAGATTTCTAATGCTTCTTAAAACGCGATATCGCATCTCATTTCTATGTTTCATGATAAGATAAAATATGATTTGCGAAGTGTCATGTATTCCTCTTCTACACTTCAAATGAATGTAAATGCGACACTTCGTTGCTAGGAAATAGCGTCTGCAGATTCCTAGGTATCGTAGCAATAGAGTTCTAATGCTTCTTAAAACGCGATATCGCACCTCATTTCTACGCTTCATGGTAAGATGTAATATGATTTGCGAAGTGTTATGTATTTCTCGTCTACACTTCAAATGAATGTAAACGTGACACTTCCTTGCAAGGAAATATCGTTTGCAGATATCTACGTATCGCAGCAACAGATTTCTAATGCTTCTTAAAACGCGAAGGCGCATCTCATTTCTATGATTCATAGTAAGATATAATATGATTTGCGAAGTGTCATGTATTCCTCGTCTACACTTCAAATGAATGTAAATGCGACACTTCCTTGCTAGGAAATAGCGTCTGCAGATGTCTAGGTATCGTAGCTATAGAGTTCTAATGCTTCTTAAAACGCGATATCGCATCTCATTTCTATGTTTCATGGTAAGATATAATATGATTTGCGAAGTGTCATGTATTCCTCGTCTACACTTCAAATGAATGTAAATGCGACGCTTCCTTGCAAGGAAATAGCGTCTGCAGATGTCTAGGTATCGTAGCAATAGAGTTCTAATGCTTCTTAAAACGCGATATCGCATCTCATTTCTATGTTTCATGGTAAGATATAATATGATTTGCGAACTGTTATGTATTCCTCGCCTACACTTCAAATGAATGTAAATGCGACACTTCCTTGCAAGGAAATAGCGTTTACAGATGTCTACGTATCGCAGCAATAGATTTCTAATGCTTCTTAAAACGCGATATCGCATCTCATTTCTATGTTTCATGATAAGATAAAATATGATTTGCGAAGTGTCATGTATTCCTCGTCTACACTTCAAATGAACGTAAATGCGACACTTCGTTGCTAGGAAATAGCGTCTGCAGATGCCTAGGTATCGTAGCAATAGAGTTCTAATGCTTCTTAAAACGCGATATCGCACCTCATTTCTACGTTTCATGGTAAGATGTAATATGATTTGCGAAGTGTTATGTATTTCTCGTCTACACTTCAAATGAATGTAAACGTGACACTTCCTTGCAAGGAAATATCGTTTGCAGATATCTACGTATCGCAGCAACAGATTTCTAATGCTTCTTAAAACGCGAAGGCGCATCTCATTTCTATGATTCATAGTAAGATATAATATGATTTGCGAAGTGTCATGTATTCCTCGTCTACACTTCAAATGAATGTAAATGCGACACTTCCTTGCTAGGAAATAGCGTCTGCAGATGTCTAGGTATCGTAGCTATAGAGTTCTAATGCTTCTTAAAACGCGATATCGCATCTCATTTCTATGTTTCATGGTAAGATATAATATGATTTGCGAAGTGTCATGTATTCCTCGTCTACACTTCAAATGAATGTAAATGCGACGCTTCCTTGCAAGGAAATAGCGTTTGCAGATGTGTACGTATCGTTGCAATAGAGTTCTTATGATTCTTAAAACGCGATATCGCATCTCTTTTCTATGTTTCATGCTAAGCTATAATATGATTTGCGAAGTGTCATGTATTGCTCGTCTACACTTCAAATGAATGTAATGCGACACTTCCTTGCTAGGAAATAGCGTTTGCAGATGTCTACGTATCGTAGCAATAGATTTCTAATGCTTCTTAAAACGCGAAAGCGCATCTCATTTCTATGTTTCATTGTAAGATATAATATGATTTGCGAAGTGTCATGTATTCCTCGTCTACACTTCAAATGAATGTAAATGCGACACTTCCTTGCTAGGAAATAGCGTCTGCAGATGTCTAGGTATCGTAGCAATAGAGTTCTAATGCTTTTTAAAACGCGATATCGCAACTCATTTCTATGTTTCATGGTAAGATATAATATGATTTGCGAAGTGCCATGTATTCCTCGTCTACACTTCAAATGAATGTAAATGCGATACTTCCTTGTTAGGAAATAGCGTCTGCAGATGTCTAGGTATCGTAGCAATAGAGTTCTTATGATTCTTAAAACGCGATATCGCATCTCTTTTCTATGTTTCATGCTAAGCTATAATATGATTTGCGAAGTGTCATGTATTCCTCGTCTACACTTCAAATGAATGTAAATGCGACACTTCCTTGCAAGGAAATAGCGTTTACAGATGTCTACGTATCGTAGCAATAGATTTCTAATGCTTCTTAAAACGCGATATCGCATCTCATTTCTATGTTTCATGATAAGATAAAATATGATTTGCGAAGTGTCATGTATTCCTCTTCTACACTTCAAATGAATGTAAATGCGACACTTCGTTGCTAGGAAATAGCGTCTGCAGATGCCTAGGTATCGTAGCAATAGAGTTCTAATGCTTCTTAAAACGCGATATCGCACCTCATTTCTACGCTTCATGGTAAGATATAATATGATTTGCGAAGTGTCATGTATTCCTCGTCTACACTTCAAAGGAATGTAAATGCGACACTTCCTTGCTAGGAAATAGCGTCTGCAGATGTCTAGTTATCGTAGCTATAGAGTTCTAATGCTTCTTAAAACGCGATATCGCATCTCATTTCTATGTTTCATGGTAAGATATAATATGATTTGCGAAGTGTCATGTATTCCTCGTCTACACTTCAAATGAATGTAAATGCGACACTTCCTTGCAAGGAAATAGCGTTTGCAGATGTGTACGTATCGTAGCAATAGAGTTCTTATGATTCTTAAAACGCGATATCGCATCTCTTTTCTATGTTTCATGCTAAGCTATAATATGATTTGCGAAGTGTCATGTATTGCTCGTCTACACTTCAAATGAATGTAAATGCGACACTTCCTTGCTAGGAAATAGCGTTCGCAGATGTCTACGTATCGTAGCAATAGATTTCTACTGCTTCTTAAAACGCGAAAGCGCATCTCATTTCTATGTTTCATGGTAAGATATAATATGATTTGCGAAGTGTCATGCATTCCTCGTCTACACTTCAAATGAATGTAAATGCGACACTTCCTTGCTAGGAAATAGCGTCTGCAGATGTCTAGGTATCGTAGCAATAGAGTTCTAATGCTTCTTAAAACGCGATATCGCAACTCATTTCTATGTTTCATGGTAAGATATAATATGATTTGCGAAGTGCCATGTATTCCTCGTCTACACTTCAAATGAATGTAAATGCGATA